>NC_052109.1:6317808-6457244 GCF_012273895.1 Zerene cesonia
CCGAGATACGCAAGCCGATACAATGATACCTAGATGCAAATGCTAATGTCCTATTTGAGAATTTTGGTAAAATAAATATTTCATATAAACATTGTTTTACCGCAAAAAGAACTGTCAAATAGCTTTGAAATCGATCAAAATAGCGGCAAAACAGTGTATTTCTTTATTATTGGACTAATTAATGTGAACAATTATTAATGAAGGTACGACAATCAAAGCAAAGCACCGCTAGTCGGCTGGCGGTGAACCGGCGAAGCTACAACAAAAATAACCAATTATTGTTACTTACCGCCGACTCTGTACATATTCGCAGCCATTTTTATACACAATCACTATTCATTAACACTTAATTAATCTACATCTGACACAATTAATAACTATAACACTATGTAATTGAGCTTTTAACAATGTTTTTCATCACGTTAACTCCGGACGCCTTTCGCTGATCGCCATTTTCTTTCACACTACCTACTAATTTGGCCAGTGCGCAGTCGCACTTTTTGATGTAAACTTCCTGCTCTTAAAACAAAGCAATGACATATCAATTAATTTATGATCACTTATTACATCCAAAAACATTGATTGGATTATTTAAAATACAATTAATTTTAAAAACCATGTCTTACAAACGAAATATAATTTACTATGTCCCAAAAATAAAAAAATATTTCATTCAAGAACGTTTCATTACTGGGCTTACACACTAATGACCCGAAAACGTTCCCAATTTTACAACTTTTTTTTATATAACTGTTAATTTTGACATTTATTTGTTAATTATCTTTTACTTCTGTAATTTGTACGTACACTGTTTGTTAAAATTCTATATTATATAAAATAATTTTATATTAATTTATACTTTAAAATGGAAAAAGGAACGTAACTATCTAAGGAATAGACAAAAGACGCTAAACTTGCTAGCGTTATCTTTGGTACATAGACTCGAACCATAGACATTTCTGTGTAATGGCATGATTAAAACAATGTATTTTTAACTATGTACATATAAATGGACAAATAAAACTAAACAAAAATCTTAATTATTTTCATATAAAATATATTGTATTGCGTTTTCAAAAATGACGTGGCCAGGTGACAGTTGATGATGTCTTTGGTTTTGACAATTGCCAAATCAGCTCGGCAAAACCCTAGTGGATTCTGTTAGATGTTGTTCAATAATTTTTCGTAAATTAAACAATAAACTTGTGGTGCGGAGAAATAAATTTAATGTGCTTTTGTTGAGCTCAACACATGCGATCCTGGTAAGAAATCTTAAGTGGCTTTGTCACATACAATACTGATGTTTGCTGTAAATGATGTATCATAGTTTATATGTTTTCTGATCAGAATTAACGATATGGCGACGTACGAAGAGTTTATACAGCAAAACGAAGATCGAGATGGAATACGATTTACATGGAATGTGTGGCCTTCGAGCAGAATCGAAGCAACAAGGCTTGTGGTTCCCCTCGTTAGTTTGTACCAGCCGTTGAAGGAACGGCCGGATCTTCCACCTATTCAATATGAGCCAGTGCTATGTACGCGCAATACGTGTCGTGCTGTATTGAATCCTATGTGCCAAGTTGACTATAGAGCAAAGTTATGGGTGTGCAACTTCTGCTTCCACAGAAATCCTGTGAGTATATTTGTGTTATTTATTTTTTTCACCTTTCTTATAGCTTATACATTTAATTCATTAAACCATGTGTAAATTTAAATAAAAATGTACTTCATTAGGTTTATTACATTACTGAATACATTTTTATTGGTTACTTCTTCAATATCTTTATACTCTCATATGCAAAATATTTTTACTAATCTATTCTTTAAATTGGCACAATTATATTACAGTTCCCTCCCCAATATGCTGCAATATCAGAACAACATCAACCAGCCGAGCTGATTCCTAATTTCTCAACAATAGAGTACACCATAACTCGGGCACACAGCATGCCCCCCATCTTCCTTCTAGTTGTGGATACTTGTATGGATGAAGAGGAACTTGGAGCATTGAAAGATTCCCTGCAAACCTCACTCAGCTTGATGCCACAGAATGCTCTTGTGGGCCTCATAACCTTTGGACGTATGGTTCAGATACATGAATTGGGTATGTGAAATATTTGCATATTATTATATCATGTGTATGTGTGATGAAATAATTGTGTCATCAATGAATAATGGTGTCATCAAAATTGTCATTTATAAATATTTAGTAAGAGTAGCAGCTATAAAAAATTACTGACTAATTTACAGGATCTGAAGGAATATACAAGTGCTATGTATTCAAAGGTACAAAGGATTTAACAGCCAAACAGATTCAAGAGCAACTTGCCATCGGAAGAGTGAATGTACCCAACCCTCAGCAGAGACAAGTGGCCCCGGTGCCACAAACCCCTGCTCACCGATTCCTGCAACCAGTTAAACAGTGTGATATGGCTCTAACTGACTTGTTAAGTGAATTGGGCCGTGACCCCTGGCCACTGGGTGTCGGCAAACGTCCATTGAGAAGCAGTGGAGTAGCTCTCTCTTTAGCTGTTGGGTTATTGGAAGTAACCTATCCTAATACAGGAGCTAGGATAATGATGTTCCTAGGTGGTCCTTGCTCTCAGGGCCCAGGTCAGGTTGTAAATGATGAATTGAAGCAACCCATTCGTTCTCATCATGACATTCAGAAGGACAATGCTAAGTACATGAAGAAGGCTATAAAACATTATGAGGCATTAGCTTTGAGGTCTGCCACTAATGGTCATGCTATTGATATTTATTCATGTGCGTTGGATCAAACTGGTCTAATGGAGATGAAGCAATGCTGCAATTCTACTGGGTTTGTATACTATTACATAATCAATAGCTACCTACTTCCTGATGTGGTATATAAATTTTCCATATCACTCAGTGAAGCTTACTCTTGGTGAAAAAATCTTTGGAATATTTCCAGTAGTTTTTGTGGGAAAACCTGACAAAAATACCTTCATATAAGTTATTCCTCTTTATAATCTTAGTATAGATAATATATTGTTTATTTCAGAGTATTTGATCATCTTATTAAGTTGAGATTCTGCATTATTCATGTCATAGTCATTATATATGATATTTGCATAATCTCGTAATTAATGAATATTTGTAATGTTTTATGTGTAAATTGCATACATTTTGGAATATTGACATAATATATTTAATTTGTTAATCATACAAACAAACTATAACACATTTTTGAATTTATATTTTGTTATTATTTCAGTGGTCACATGGTAATGGGAGATTCATTTAATTCATCTCTATTCAAACAAACATTCCAACGTGTGTTTGCTAAGGACCAGAAAGGCGATTACAAAATGGCATTCAACGGAACTATGGAAGTTAAATGCAGTAGGGAACTTAAGAGTGAGTTAAGTCCCTGTTAAATTACACAATTGCTTAATATACATTTTAAATACAATTTGTATACCTTTTTATAATAGCAAGGATATTATAATATTCATATTGAAAATATCCTGTGAAATGGGTAAAATTTTCAAACAACTTAATAGATAACTCCTGTATTATAAATCACAGCTACGAGCTAAGAGAGCATTTATGTGTTAATTTATCGCAAATCTCAGTATGTAAACCAATATATTAAAAATATTGTGTAATGTGGCATAATAAAAATATTTCCAGTCTCCGGAGCGATTGGTTCATGCGTGTCCCTCAATGTGAAAGGGCCCTGTGTCTCTGATCAAGAGGTTGGCATGGGCAACACCTGCCAGTGGAAGATGTGCACTTTTACACCTAGCACCACCATGGCTATTTTCTTTGAGGTAATATACTAATACTAGCTGCGCCCCGCGGTTTCACCCGCGCAAGTCCTTATCCCGTAGGAATATCGGGATAAAAAGTTGCCTATATGTTATTCCAGTTGTCCAGCTGTCTACCTACCAAATTTCATTGCAATCGATACAGTAGTTGCGTGAAAGAGCAACAAACAAACACACGTCCTTACAAACTTTCGCATTTATAACATTAGTAGGATAAGTAGGGTAGGATATATAAATTTCATTACACTTTGCCTTTTTACTAGTACAACATTGAAAATGTGTTTCTGTTGTCACCTTGAATAAAAACTTTTTGGCATTTAAAATTAGGCAAGTAGATTTTTTTATGGGAATTTTTCTAAGCTATTTCGATTATTTTTTGTATCTATGTATATAGTTAAAACCAATCTATTCACTCTTAGGTGGTGAATCAACACGCCGCGCCGGTACCACAAGGTGGACGTGGCTGTGTTCAGTTCATCACCAACTACCAACACTCCAGTGGACAGAGACGCATCAGAGTTACTACAATTGCACGCAAGTACGTATATATTGCGGTAAACTTCTTAAATCAGTCATGGTATGAATAGCCTAGGCTCTTCATTTAATCAATCACCTGAATGACACACTCACGTGTATGTATTACCCTAATTGTTCTGTTTTACTATTATTTATTGTATAATGACTATAAATTATAATATTGTAATTAAGTGAAGTTCCCAAAAAGTTCTCCTTACTTTTCTCCATTCGAGTCTGTTTTCTTTTGGACAACAATTGCCTCGAATCTTTTCGTGTTTGACAGGAAATTGTTGTCGTTTTGGAATCTGGAGTGGTATCCCTCCCCCCGGTGCTTTTTATCTATAAAGTATTATATTATAATAATTGTCTTTGCTTTTTTCCATCTAGCGTGTATACACCCTACAATAATTTATCAATGTTAGTAAAGAAATGATCCACGTGAAGCTACAACGTTTACAGCTGGGCGGACCCCGCGGTGAACCTGCCGCACATATCGGCCGGCTTCGACCAGGAGGCGGCGGCGGTGGTGATGGCGCGGCTGGTGGTGTACCGCGCCGACCACGAGGACGGGCCCGACGTGCTGCGCTGGCTCGACCGGATGCTCATACGATTGGTGGGCCGCTTCATGCTTTCATCGTTTCTGAGACAGTTTCAACTGGAGCTGTCATATTATGACATTTATTGTATACGCACATTACTTTAATTCTCTGTGGTTTTGTTCTGATAATAAATAAAAAGAAAGTTTTTTTACCATGGATACTAAAATAAAGCAAGATTTTTTTTTTGTTTGGTTGAACGCGCTAATCTCGGGAACTACTGGTCCGATTCAATTTCTTTCAGTGATAGATAGCCATTTATTGAGAAAGGATTTAGGCTACATCAAGTACAATATTGGTAAAATCGCGGAGCACAGGTAGTGCTTGAAATGCTTATAGTGCAGGTAGTGCTTATAAATGAGAAATGTTTAAAGTCTACCCAGAGAGTAAAAGATATTCGATCATTGAGGCGGGATCACGGGTGGTCGAGAGGCTAGGCGTTGCTATGGTTTGGCAAAATCTTCGAATCTCTCCCTCATGATCAATATTTTATTCTTTAAATATGCATATAGTATTTCATATGTTACATAATATATCATATTATGTAACATATGAAATACTATATGCAACATACTGTAAATATTCATTATGCAAATATGTACAAAAAATGAAATTAAAACACTAACCCTAACTTTTATAACCCATTAATATCCACTTAGTATTATATGGTTTTACAATATACTAAGATAACCAAACGTTTCCAGTGCCAAAAATTCGGCGAGTACGGCAAGGACGATCCCAATAGCTTCCGTCTCTCCGAGAACTTCAGCTTGTACCCGCAGTTCATGTACCACCTGCGGAGGTCGCAGTTCCTGCAGGTGTTCAATAACTCGCCCGATGAGACCACTTTCTATAGGTATTACAGAAATTAATAATCACTTATATTTTTAGTGTGTGTATAATGTTAGATTAACTTAAAGGATATGGGATGTTTTTGTTTCATACAAACTGGTAGTTACTGTTGTAATTATTTTTGTAATTATCCATGATTCTTTATTGTGTTATCATAAATATCAAAACATGTATTTCCCTGGCTTCGTCCATGGTTCACATAACTAATCCCTCTATTGGCCTATATCATTCAGGTTTTATATACAAAGGTGATGTTTTTTTAAATGGTTAAGTTTTTTTTTTAAATGTGACAATCATACTTACAAATCCACAAATATTTCATCTGTACATATGAGTATGGATTACTCCTTCTATACATCTTCTTCTTCTTAATAATATATAAAAATCCAGTGTCATGATGTATGTTCCCAATGAGCTCCTCAAAAACTCAACCGATTTTGATGAAATTTGGTATTTTATGTGTAATTTGGTTTAACTTAAGATATAGGATAGTTTTTATTTCGATTAATCATCCCAATAATTTATAATCTTAATATTTTTATTTATTACTCAGCCACAGCAACGCGTGGCCGGTTATGCTAGTCAATATATAAATGTAAATGTAATTTTTTATTGCTACAGGCACATGCTGATGCGCGAGGACCTCACCCAATCGCTGATCATGATCCAGCCGATCCTCTACTCTTATAGCTTCGGTGGACCTCCGGAGCCTGTGCTGTTGGATACCTCGTCCATACAACCTGACCGCATTCTGCTCATGGACACCTTCTTCCAAATACTTATATATCACGGAGAGGTTTGTAGTGATTGTTCGATGTTGGATGGATAAAGGTGTTTTTCTAATATCATTTCTAGGTTTGTATTTATAGTAAAGTTGTGATATTTAAAAGGTATTTAAGATTCGACTATACTTAAATTCCTTTTATTATATTTACAAAAAACTAAACCTAAATTAATTCAAATCCTGAGTAGATATTTCTATATAATGATATATAGTTCTCCTGATATGTCATAAAAACTTGTAAAACGAGGTGACGTCAAATTTTTCATTATATGCATGGTAACACAAATAAAAAAACAAAACTAAAGCTGTGTCCACACGGTTTCCAGACGATAGCGCAATGGCGCGCGCTCCGCTACCAAGACATGGCGGAGTACGAGAGCTTCGCGCAGCTGCTGCGCGCGCCCGTCGACGACGCGCAGGAGATACTGCAGACGCGCTTCCCCGTGCCGCGCTACATCGACACGGAGCACGGCGGCTCGCAGGTTTATAGCGTTCCGTTTTTTGACTATATAATTATATAACTACCGTGTATAATATAGCAAGAGTACAAGTGATACGGTTGATACCTTATTTCAACAGTTGAGAGGGTAAATTTTGCAAATAGTCCCATGGTTGACTGTGAGTTTTTAAATATTTTCGATATTGCAGTCGCGCTACGTCGATACGGAGCGCGGTGACTCTCAGGTGTGTCTACACCTTTATAGCATTTAATATTAAGTTGTTGTGCCCAGTTGACGAAATGTGCGGAAACTTTCATTTTCATTTCATTGAGAATTTGATTAAAAATGAAATATGGATTGTCAAATAGTTTGATTACTACTACAGAAATATTTCATCAAACAAGACGGCTCACAAGACAATCTATTTTATACATTTTAAAAATCATGTTTTTAGTTACATTTTCTACTTAAGACCTAAACAATGTAAGTTTTATTTTTCATAAAATCTACCTAGGTATTTAAGTGTCAATTTAGTTCGGGCGCCAAAATCTTCGGCTATAGTCTTATAGCACACTAATCCATCTAAATGTTCTAATCTTTAGTTTGTAAAATATGTTATTTCACGTTTAAAGGTACTTGTAACTGATGTAAAAAAATGATAATACAAGCCATAATGCTTTCAATACAAATATATTGTTAAATTAAGTTGTCTCTACACTGCGAGGCAGTTCAGGCTTGACTCGGGATGCCAAAATCTTCTCGAGCATGTCCGTGACTTTCTGTTGGCTTTTCAGAAAGTTCCTAAAGTGGGTGTCGTCGTACGAACCCCTTTTCATATTCGCGATCGACATCTGTTGTCTCGACGCTATCTTCTGGTTGCAACACTCCACCATTTGCGGCATCATTGCGTATTTACTGTTGCAGCAGTCTTCACCAAACGCTTCGAGTCCATCCGATTTTTCCAACTTTTCGTGAAATTTTGGCAATAATACGGAACTTATTTGATCCGTTTTTACTATTTTTAGTTCTGGTTTTGCCAAATTTATTTTCTCATAATAATCCGTGTCGTATTTGCTGCTTCCCTTGTTGCTCAGCGTGAATCTTATGATGTCTTCATTCTTATGGTTGCAATCGTGGTGCAACGGACAATTGTCGGAGCGTTTGACGAATTTAGCGCTCAGTGGACTCTGTATTATTTCCTTCGGATACAATTTGGCTGAAGCGCCATCGCTGTATACATGGCCATTGTTACTTTCATATTGTAGTTCTTTAAATGGAGCTACCGTGGTCACGATGATGTTTTGATTTATAGGATATTGGTGATGGTTTATCGGTATACCGAGGGGAGGTATTTCTAAGGAATTTGTTTGGAATGTTATGGCGTCCGGTATGGGTTTCTTTTCGGATTTCTGTTTATTGATTTGCGGTAGCAGATCATAAGGTATTGGCGTGTTTATGATGACGTCGGGATTTAAAAGAAACCGTGTGTTTTTAATAATTCTGACTTGTGAGTTTTTATTATTGTTAATCAATGGATTCGTAGATTGTTTTTGTTGCGACTTTATACTTTGAAACAATTGTATAAATTTCTCCATTATATTTTCTTCATTTGCGTATGTGTCCATATGTGATATAGAAATTATTTCAGCTGAAATAAGTATACATATTGTTAAATGGTCAAGGCACGAACGGGAAATTGGTTGACAAATTATACTCGTACTTACGTTTTTCTGTTGTACTCGTTGTTGTTTGAAATTCTTTACGTAATTCTCGTAATACCATATCCTTTACGGTTTGTGCTATTTTTATGACTACTTCTTCCGGAACTACTTGTTTAATGTCTACTTTATTTTTCACATTTTCATCATTGCTATTCTCTATGAATATATGCTGTGATGGCTTTGGTTTATAAGCAGGTTCGTATTTGAGTGTTCTGGACATTTCTTCATGTTGATTTATAGCTTTATATTGTTTAATTACGTTAAAAATATCACTAAAGTTTTGCTCGGGTACGCTGCTATCTGTTCTTTGGTAGTCTTCACTTTTCTTTATAATTTTGTCATTTTTGATATTTTCGCTTTTCATGACTGGATAGTTTATACGTTGGATCTGTTGTATGTCACTTATTTTGAATTCTTCAGCATTTATGTTAGACGATTCAGTGTTTATTTTCCGAATTACGTCGATTGGAGCATGCAATTCTTCTTTTTTGTTTAAATTGCTTAATTGTTCTAATAATTTTTGAATTACGTCTGATTTTTTAAAGTCCGTTGCAACATCGATTTTTGTAGATTCCTTCGCTCGTCGGCTGTCTATTTCGTGCATTTCGATCGAGCTATCTTTAGGCTTAGTGCTGCTGGACGACGCGTAATTTTCCCAAAATTTTATGACACTATCTAAATTAGGTTGGCCGCCAATGTACTCTATGGTATTTGTGTAATTTTTTTCTACGATTGGTTTATTATTAATGTTCTTCTCGTGGGCCCAAGGCGAAATTTTATCCCTGTCTTGCAATTGTTTATTATCGGAAGTTTCCATGATCTGTTCGACGGGCTTTATATTTTCAACTAAAAAGGAAACCTGTTAATCGTTTTTGACAGCATTTTAATTAACTTATTATACCCGATACTTCCGTACGTACCTTGTAATCTAGTTTTATTGAATGAGTTTCTTGGCGTATCAATAATCTTAATAATGCTCGGTTTGTTTTTGGGTACATTCTGCGTGACGCATTTTTCCCTCATTTGCCTTTAAGTATAAAAGGTTATGCATTATTTGTATTATAAGATCAACGATATGTTACTATGCGATTATTACTCACGAATTGTTAATTTCATCGATATTAACATTGTATCGCTGCAGTTTTGTTAACATGCTTACGTCCAAATCTTCCTTTTGCACGCCACTCAAGAACAATGCGCACATTAAATCTGAAAATATCACATCCATTAAAACTATGTCTTCACATTGTACAATTATTGACTTGTAATGATATTGGGTTCTATCATTGGTTAATATTATCAAGCTCCTTATTACCTAAACATTATTACAGTATATACACATATTATATTAGTTAAAGGAACCTTTTATGCGGTCTAATCGTTGACCGTGTGCGTGAATTCGTGATAACGTACATGAAATAACGACCACACTGAATATAATCCGCCACAACATGCTGATTGTTATCGTCGTCGCGTTCGATTTTCAAAACACAGGCGCGAAAACAATCCAATCTTCATGACTAATGAAGAAAATGCTCACCTTATTTCAAAATTCGAACTGTTTTCGTTGGTGCGGTTACATAGATTATAGAGAAGGTATAGACAGAAAAAATAGCCGAATAGGTTTCTTTTATCGTAAAACCTTAAACATTATGGATTTTTCAATAATTTTTTTTTTTATTGTAGGCACGATTCCTGTTGTCTAAAGTGAACCCATCGCAGACACACAACAATATGTATGCCTACGGAGGGGTAAGTTATATTTTCAATTATTTCCTTAATTTGCAGTGTTATCATTATTTTAGTTAAGCAGTTTTTCTTTTTATAACTTAAGTAAAGACAAATTACAACTAAAAATTAGTTAACGTGGCTGTGTATGTTTAAATATATTTTTTAAAATTAATAATTGAACAAAATTTATCTGCATGATTTTGCGTTACGCATGGTTTGAATTGACGTTTTTATTTTTTTTTTTTCATCATTGTTTCGACGAAAACCAGGCGATGCCGGTACCATCTGCGGTAGAGTTTCCTTTTTTTACTTTTTTTTTATTAAAATGGCTTGGTAAACTAATAATATTTTGTTTTGGCATGAAGATTTCGCTTATTTTCATATGCAATGTTTTGTGTGTGATTTTTTATTTATGTTTGTTTGCTGCTTTTTATACATTAATAATTATTATTACGTATTTGAGAGGAGAGCATGTGTGATGAATATACAAGAGATTTATTATTATTATATACTTTAAGTTTTTGGGTATTATAATGTATGGCGTGGTAGGTATTTTACGTGAAAAATAAAATTCAAAAGGCTTCAAAATTATTTATGTTATATTTACTAATTGCTGTCTAATTATTTTCTCACATTACCCTCACACTGATAATATTATATTATTATCGTATATGTATTGTTATTATTTAAAATTAAAAGGATATTGGAGAAGCCTTAAACAATAACACATTTAAATAGATTCTACTAATTAATTCATAAGTTGAGATATTGTCCTTAGAAAGGTAATAGGGCTAAAAGGGGTAATAGGGCTAATATATGCTTATAAAATTAACAAAATTTCTACATTGATATACAAATTCCTTAAATCTCTGGTATATTGCAGATTTTATATTGCAATTTATTTTCATGTAATTTATATTTTACGTGGCTATAAAATCATATTTATTTACGACTGTTACTGTTGTAAAATTTTACTCGAATCTGAAATTCAACTGTTATATTCGAATAAAAATTTTAAACATTTATCTTTAAAATTTTGAAGGGACATTGATACATTAATTTAAATATTATTTATAACATACGCATAATAGAAGGAAAATGCAATACGTATAAAATATACATTAAAACATTAAATAATTCATATTATCATTTACCAGCGATTTAATAATTTGTATATCAAAACATTTGAAATGAAATAATAATATAGTCTTTTATAATACAGGACGGTGGCGCCCCCGTGCTTACAGATGACGTTTCGCTGCAAGTGTTCATGGAGCACTTGAAAAAGCTAGCTGTGTCCTCAACAGCCTAACAAAAACCTAAAACTGGTCAATTTATAAAGGACTGGTTATCAAATAGGTAGTACTAGGCACTAGAAGGCTTTAGTCCACGAGCATTCTTTTACTTGTGTGCTTAAATAAGGCAAATATATAAAGAAATTCAAAGCAATTACAAATTATTATAACGAAATCATCTCAATTTATAATGGTATTGGTAGATTAACCGGTTTCAAATGACTTCGCATCAGGTAGGTATTAGTGTCATAATATTTCCGATTAAATATAATATTTTACACATTTCAACGTTATGGAATTGTATATAAGACTATGAGACGTATTTGCGATTAGATTTAAGTGTAAATTATGTGTATTTTAATAAAATAATCGCTATAAATTGTTATAACCGATTCGCTGTAGTTTTTGTCTTTTTAACAATTATTGTATTTAAAGATATAGTAAATCTAAATTGATTATATAGCGAAATATAAAAATAAATACTTTAATATAAAACATCAGTATCGAATTTATGTTTTAGACTTTTTGCTTCGTCTTTGATCGTACATTTTGAAATCTCTCGTGCAACAGTAACTTCTGGGTTCACTTTAGCTGATATCATCTTTTTTTATCTTAGTGTTACATCTTTATATTCTTTGTAATTATATTGAATAAATGTTTATTAAATGGAGTGCTGTTTTTTTTGGTCCTGAAGTATGTAATTAAATGAAATGATATTATGGAATAACAAACCTGTACCCATATTAAACCCCATATAAAAATGTGAAAGTTTGTTTAGATGTTTGTCCGTCAATCACGCTGAAACTACTGAACGGATTTTGATGAAATTAGGATGGATAGGTGGATAGGAAACTTTTTATCCCGATTAAATGCTTTCTTGGGATAAAACAGGAATCTTGATACACGGGCGGAGTTACGTAAGTATGTACGTTTAGCATATTCAATATTTAAAAAAAGTGTGACGAATGTAAGAATAATTTATAATTATTTGTCTGGATTAATAAGAGTTTATTGTTTTCAAAAAACTCCAGACATTTATCTGGTATTGGGAGTAGTAAAAAAGAGAAATGTACAGTTTTATGTAAAAGAAGGTTAGGATAGAAACGACGAGCGTGTTAGCTTGACTAGCTATTCTGTCTATCTGTACCGTACGAGCCGGTGTTGACAGTGAATACCGAATCGACTTTAGTTTCCTAGTCTACCATTACAATAGTATTTACTATTAGCTGCAAGCCGCGGCGACGCTCGCGTGGTATCCGAGTAAAAAGTAACACATGTGCTTATCCAGACTATGATCTATTTTGTCGTGAGAGTATCAAACATTCATACATGATATATCCATCCATCAATAACCGGAGCCGATACCCGGCAAGTGTGAACGTGCTCTGAAGCCGCGGAATCAAGTTAGATATAACTTCTTGCTTAACTAGTCATTTTAATCTAGAGGTTCAAACCGAATAAAAATTTGTCACATTAAAAAAAAGTTTAGTCAGAAAGAGAAATAAGATCAAATATCTCCAATAGAGAAAAAAAATCTAAGTCAAACTTAGACATTTTCAGTTTTCCGAATTGGACGTTTAATCATTATTGGGTAATAAATTAAAACAATATATTTTAAACAAAATACATTACGCTAGATTATATTATATATTACATTTTTCAATTTGGTCACGACATATACATCTTTTATGACTGATTTTCTCAAAGATTGCTTAAAATAACCCGACCGTAAAATTACAGCTAAAGTTTAAGTAATATTTGAGAATTCATGAATTAGTAACATGTTTCAGAGAGCAAATATTCCAGCCAAAGCAATTACATTAGATTTGTTTGCAATATAATAACAAATTTTAACTAAGCAATTATTGCGCTATATATATACCATCTTCTAAATAATATGTATGAATATATTACAAATGTTAGAATGTCGCATACTAATTTCATCGTTATGTAAATTACATTTATTTGTTCTACGGTATTTGACTTTCGCAGTTTCGTTTTAAATAAAAATTTCAACATACAACTCGTCACTCAGGAACTATTTATGATTTTTGGAACACTAATATTTTCTATCTTTATAAATATTACAACTACAATTAATATATATTATATACTACGTCAATATTTCGCTTAAAAAATTACAAACACCATTGTTATAATACAACAATAGATTTCAAAATTACAATCAAATACGTTAGGTTCGTCGAAATATTGTTTATAGGAAATTTGATTATCAACTTCTTCTATGCCCCATTGTTTTCTTTTTTGATATTATATAATACGATATTTTTAAAAACACTAGAACCCTCTAAGTCTGCTGTCACCAGATGCTAATTTGACAACTACATATTAATGAGAAAGGAAGAATACAAAGGCACCGTATATGTCCTTTATATCCATTCCATGTATCTTTTAAATTAGTAAAGAGTGGTAGTGAATAGGCGAAAGCCAAACCTCAAAATAAGACCCTTTGCTCATGCTTCTTGACGGGATATAATGTAGCGTTCATCAAGTTCGTTTTAATACCTAAACTTTAGTATCTCCGGAACATTACCTACTAAACAACAAATCTAAATTGCCACAGCTAGAACTATATCTCCAACAGTACTAAAACCCCATAGTCATATAATGAAGAGCTTATAAATAAAAACCACAAACACTACAGTTAGTAGGTACTTTATGTGCACAGTTCATAGGGTTAATGGTCAATTTAGGAAACGGATTGACATCTTTTGCTCAACATCGGTCCGCTCGAGGGCTCGAGCAAATTCTTCGAAGGAAATCATCTGGTCATTGTTGGCATCCGCTTCCAGTATTGTTCTCTCTGCTATACTTGATAGCTGCTCTTCACTGAAAAATTTTGATATGTACAAATTAATATTTGTTCAAAATAATTGTTTCATAATAAAGGTTTTATAACTTTAATTAAATAAAATGGTACAAAAAAATTAAGTAAGTGATTAATTTTATTGAGTCCTAAATTATTTTTTGATAACACACATTAACACACATTACTTTAGAACTGTGTAAATTAATCCAACCAACTAAAATCCATGAAACAATATCAGAGCTCACATAATATGTGAATAATATTGTTATTCACGATAGTGTCCAGCATTTGATGAACTATGCTTAAGGGAACTTAAAGCAGTAAAAATACTAATAAACGCAACCGACTCTTACCTCTCCGCTAATTCGGTCAGTGTCGATGATGAAAACATAATCTAAAACGAATGCACGCGTGCGGGAGCAAAGGTCGATGTGTAGTCAGTCAAAAAGTTTTAAAATTTATCTAATAGAAAACCGCGTCGGGCATTTATGAGTATTGTTTAAGTAATTATTGCAAAGCAAAACTAAAAATTCCATTAAGCATAGTACACCACATGTGGGACACACTGTATATTATACTATTTCAAAGAAGCTATAATTCCACTATACATTTTTTAGGATAAAGAAACATCCTCACCTTATGTTCACTCCAACCATCATGTGTAGGATGGCCAACAGTTCATCCCTTGAGATCTTACCGTCATTGTCCAGGTCATACATTGAGAATGCAACTGGAATCAGTAGAATAAGTGTTAATACTACAATATTATTTCTAGATTACCAAACAGACAACTTTTAAATAGCTCAACCGATTGTCATCAAACATGTCTAAGAACATTTGCACATAAGTAAATTTAATACAAATAAATCTAAATTGAAATCACTGCATCCTTTCGGGAGTTATGATGCCCAGACAGACAGACAGACGCGTTTATTATAATACCCGTCTTTTTGCGACGGGGGTTAAAAATGGGCTCAGCTTAGCCATTTTAAAGGACATGAGCATATTTAACCAGGTGTATGGAAGGCTGCATACTAGAACCAAATGTATTGCGTTTTATATTATTGAACTTGCCATCACTTATTTGAGATAAGATATCTATAACATTTAATAATCATCACTGTTTGTATTTAAGTAATAATGAAGAAAAATAAGGAATTTATTTGAATTGCATTATATTGCCATGCTTCATTCATAACTATCTCGCTGCCATAGTTTTACTTATACAGTCTGTATCCCATAGGAATACCAGATAAGTATGCCAGATAAGTATGTCTGTGTTATTCCAGTTGTCCAGATATCTACATACCAAATTGCATTGCAATCAGTTCAGTAGTTTAGTTATGAAAGAGTAACAAACATCCATACATCCATTCATACTTACAAACTTTCACTTTTATAATATTAGTAGGATACCAAAGGACAATTAACTTGATTACCCGAAAAAATCTATGCTTTAGGCATAGTTTAATAATTGTAGTCTATATAATTTCTAAGAATATTGACATTATTTATGTGGCAATACAATTTTTTTTTTACAATTCTTTTCTAAATATCTCTAATTTTTTAAGACTGTCTGCAGTTAATTGTACAATATACAAAATTTTTCTTTTTGTGTATACTTTGGATCAAATGCCTTTTTCACCTTTACATTTAAAAGTAATTAAGATAATAATGATAATTATTATCATCTTGGATATATTATTTTTATTCTTAAAAAATATTCTCATTTACAAAATATTTCAATGCTATAAAACTAAAATTTGAATTTAACATATATTTTTTAAGCTATCCAATCCAGTTTTGCTAGTTGTTATATAGCACTCAGGAATTACATACCATTCCAATACTGAGAGAACTTTTGAAATAGATTCCTGAGATAAGCGAATTCATATAAACAAACATACAAACTAATACACTCATCAGCTATTTATTACTTTTTATTTATATATTTGTAACAATACTTACATCTCAATTTTTCTTCTCGGCTATTCAATTTGTTTTCTCTATTTTTCCTAATAGGCCTGAAGTGAGCTAGCACTCGCATAAACTGAAGGAAGTTGACCCTATCATCGTGGCTTTCTGCAAAGAAGGCGGAGACTATTCGCTCACTCAAAGGGTTTATGGCTAATTCAGGAATACGCAGGAAATCTTCACGGGACAGTGTGCCGCAGTCATTCTTGTCCAAAGACGTAAAGCGAGAATAGAGACGCTCAATTTGGTTCGGAGTAACTGAAAACATATGAACATTAACGAACATTGTAAGGAGTTTAATATTTAAAAATATGAAATAAATATTACATCCAGTTTCTTCTTGTATCTGAGCAATTTCTTCCTCCCTTAACAATAACGATGATTTATTACCCATTGCGACGTGCCCTTGGGTTTACACTTGCTTGAAAGAAATAGGTACACTTATTATTCTAAACTGATAAGCAATTTACACAGAAAACATGAATATAATTAATTTCACGGGATATTATTTACACTGTTCTTATTATTTGGTGCGTAGATAGATTTTAAGAGTTTTGTATATGTAGATTATTTTTTAACGCGTAATTTACGAAAAGAAATTAACAAATAAACAAAGAAAACCGCAGTGCTTTGTTGATTTTTCGACCTTTGCTTTACAGTAAAGTAGATACCAAGGTATTAAAGATAAAATGAAAATGAATAAGTTTGGTCAAAAGTCAAAACTACATAGCAGTTGACATTGACAACGACGTTTGAACACTGAAGTCTACGAGTGAGTCACTTCAGTATTGTAATAAAAAAAAAATTAAAATTGTTTTTTTTACAAATACAATTCTCGAATGAATTACGTCTATATATAAAATTAAATTGGTCCTTGGTCACGCCATCATGCGTGAACGGCTGGACCGATTTCAAAAATTCTATCACCATTAGGAAGCTGCAATTTCTCTGAGTGACATAGGCTATGTGAGTTAAACCTGGGTGAACAGCTAGTTAATTATATTTTATCACTGCATGAAAGGTGTTTTCATTGTTTCATCATCATCATCATCAGCCCTTGTATGTTCCCACTGCTGGGACACAGGCCTCCTATAAGGGTTCAGGCCATAATCCACCACGCTGGCCAAGTGCGGGTTGGCAGATGTCACATGTCGTCGAATTTTTGATTCTTGGACATGCCGGTTTCCTCACGATGTTTTCCTTCACCGTTTTAAGCAGTGGTGATGTTATCCACATGTGCAGATAAATTGAAAAATCAATTTATTTCCTGCACGCTCGCCCGGTATCGAACCCCGACTTATCGATTTTTGAAGTCCGAGGTTCTCACCACTGAGCCACCACAGTATACTGAGCCACCACAGTATACTGAGCCACCACAGTATAGTGAGCCATTTCATTGTTTAAAAAAATAAAAAATAAATTTATTGTTTCTAATGAACCATCTACACAACACTTTCACAATGGCCAATTTAAATATATGTGTACTTCTACTGAATACTGATAGTTTTATTTATTTATTTATTTACAATATAATTAGTTTATTTACAATTTGTGTACAGGGTAAATTAATACATAAAATAAATAAGGATGAACTTAAAACTTGCGTGTTATGTATTTAAATGTGTTTCTACACTATTTCATTATTTTATATTTAACTTCTACAAATATATTTCTGTATGAATAAACACTTTATATTGGCTTATTCTCAAGATATGATTTTTATCGATCTTTATATAGATAAATGCATACTTAAATTAAATTTCATAAAACAAACTTATACAAATTGATTATAGAATGAATAAAACAACAGGCATATCCTATCCAATTAAACCTAAATTTTTGTCTACGAATATGTTACAAAACTTGGAATTTGATAATTAATGAACCTACATAAATGCCTCGCTGTTGCCTGGCAACTGAAACTCTGAAATTCATGAAATCTCTCGTCCATGTAAATTATTTGTTACTTATATTTATATATAAAAATGAGTACTGTTAAAGTCGCGTCTGATGTGTATACTGCAGACAAAGAAAAGAGGAACGATGCTGAGCCGTTGGATACTGTTTTGGAAGTAAACGAGAATACAACGAGCGAGATATTCAATCGTCCCCTGGAAGAAAATGTAGTCGAAGAAATACCCCCAAAGATTTTTGGCCTAAAAGATATTCTGGAGCCCATGACGATAGAGTCGTTGAACAATGCAATTTATGAACTTGGCGTTATTAATTTGTGTTGGCCAGAAATATCTGAACCTGTATTTGAGACGAGAACTTGTTTCCCAAAGAGCTACTATACTAATAGCACAAAGGAGAGACTGATTCTAGCGTATGCGGAAAATTTCAGACGACAGTTTTTATTTCATTACAAGTTTCGAAGGCCTTTGCTGCTTCAAGCGCCTAATGAGTGCGGTTTACAGGTAAAGCGATAAGAGAGACAAGCTAGTTAGAAATACTCATGAATTACAAACCTATAAAATATTTAATAATTTGAATTTTGGAGAAGTTAGATGGTATTATACATAAAAACCTTCCTCTTGAATCACTCTATCTATTAAAAAAACCGCATCAAAATCCGATAAAGAAAAAACCCAAAATATTTCTAGATTAAACATTTAGTTTAATAAACCATATAAGAAACATACCACCATCTATGTCTTGTGACGGAAACCACTAAATATTTCTTGTTCGTAAACGACCGAACTCGTATGTCACGATGTAATTTCATAAAAGACTCCATTTCAAACATAGATGGCACTATGTGCGTAGTGTATAAGATTTGTGTTTAGATTCATGTATATGACTGACTCCTCTAGTTTACATTTTGAACCACTTTAAACTGACAGATTTAAACGAAATTTATCAAGGATCGATGACATTACAAAAATCACATGAGTTTATCTTATTATCCTCACTAGGATCGCTACAATTAAATATTTTATTCATACAGTATTCGCTATAGAAGAGCAAGTGAGATAATTTAGATTTTAGTTGATTCTTTTCTGAATGTGCGTTTTTAGTGTTTTAATTAAACTATATTTATCATTATACAGAAAATGGTGTGTACTTCCATACGTCCAACGAAGTTATGTTACTCTGGCACAAATACTTGGCAAGGTTTAGCTTCACTGGTATCAGACTACTTTGACTTCGAGCCTTTGACCAAGCCAATGCTGCACGTGAGTTTATAAATCATTACTTTGGGCAATTTCTCGAATTAATTATTTATAGGGCGAATATTGCGCTTCAAACAAATTTCATCTTTAATAGTAGTCTAAAGTTTTTCAATAGATGGAGCTGGGTTTACTAAGAGCACAGATAAGAGTGTCTTATAATTTTTTCAACTATATAGAGGTCATTTTTTTTTATAAAAGTTGGGGTGTTTTTGAAGACAAATGAAACTAAAATAAGGTTCAATTAATTTATTTCTTCAACATTTTCAAGATCACAAACTCTGCATAGGGAGCATTAATAATCAAATTTATTAATTTTGTACAAAATATCATCTCTCGAAAAATTTTCAGTGAGCTAATATCGTCAACACGAAATGCAAATCAACTAATCTAACATTAGAGAAAAGAAATAGAGATTTAACTTTTCTATAAGGTACGCTATGTACCGATCCACGTTTAAACCTTGGACATTTTTTTAACATTAAGATAATACACTCTATTCATAGGAATGTTCTTATAATATTAATAATCTCTCAATAATTTATAATTTTGATCACAGTGTCCTTAACTGTTAACGTTAACATATAATACAATTCCGAGTCGAGACACGCTAATGTCTACAATATAAAATACTGAGCAATACAAAACAATTACACGCGCAGCTTCAACGCAATAATCATTAAAATCATAACAACATGTTGCTCGCACGATTGGCACATCGAGTACTCTCAATATCATTCAATATTTGGTATTTTCACCCAGCCAGCCAACCATCGGTTACCCCACACGACATCTACAACGCTCAAAGGACGCCGTGACTGAGTATACTTAGTTTCGACTTGAGGTAGAACAGAGGGATTGAACTATAACGGTAGGGTTTACCTAGGAATGTAATCGTCAAATGGCAACATACACCAGAACTACCTAATCTAATCGCGTAACAGGTTGTGTGCGTCGAAAAGTAATGTGTCTATATATTATGTAACATCAATGTTTATTTACTGTCTACTATAATTTAATCGATATAAACTCGGAAATAGATTAACTATCATAATAGTCCATGAAGCATTTATAAGAGAATAGCGCCGGAACATTTAACTTATCTATACTTTAGTCTTAAAATAAAGAAATATAATGCATAGCTTTTCTTTTAGAACAAAGAAAAAAGGTACGCAAATTTGGCTACACATATCACAAGTGAACGCTTACTGGCGACGAAGTAACTATTTACGACTATATACAAGTAATAATTGAAAAATTCCCTGTAGCGAGCGCAGTGTGCGGTCCCCAACCGGGCTTTTATTTGCGACGCGCTCCCTCCGCGACGGCCGACGGCACGGCCGGCACGGCGGCGGCGCGCCGCGTGCGCAGGTTGTGCAGCAGCGCCCGCAGCTGGTGCACGTGCATACGCGTCACGCTCGGGTCGCCGCTAGCTTCCAGCCACGCGAGAAACTTTTCGCCGTGTTCGAGCGCCTCCACAGTGCCCGATTCCCATCCTCCATTAATGGAGCCGTTCACTTTATTATCCTCGTTCATCGCTTGATTTGTGTTATTGAACAAAAGATTATCTAGAACAGTCCGAGCTTTTGTTTGATTTCTACCGGAATCTTGATTTTTTTCAGTGGCTGGTTCTTTATTCTCCGTACCGACTTCCGGGCTTGTTGCGGTTTCAGTTTCAGCCAAGCGAGGTTCATCGTTGGCTGGCTCTCGAACCTCATGGTGTCTTGGTGGAGAAGGTGGGTTAACAGCTGGGGTGGTAACGGCGTGTTCTTCTTCTAATTTACCTTTTGTTAACTGCGAATAGAGAATATTCTCTGCAGTTTTATCTTTTGGCACCTGTGATGCAGATTTCAGTTTATCTTCGGGTAAAGGCATCGCACCGCCAAACTGCTTGTAATACTGCCACAACCAAGAGTTTCTGTTATAATCAAGATGAGAACCGATGGGTGGCGCTGGTGCCACGGGTTTTGGTGGTAGGGTGGGTTCACTCGGTTTTCCAAGTTGAAGTGGATGTGCAGCTGTCGTCTGGGCAGTTAAATCAAGCATAGCTTGTTGCGTTTTTAACCAGTACCAAAGTGTGTCATCAACGGGTTGACTAGCAGAGGTTTGTGGCGTTCCATGATGACTCGATTTTGAGCTATGCCTATAGTGGTCCGAAGAATGACTCGACTTGCTGCGATGTTTAGTGTCGTTAAGATTTAACGCTCCATTGTGAGCCGGTTTTGGTGAGCGCACTGAACGAAGCGCGCGACTAGCCGGTTGAGCAGATAACGCCGAAAGGCCAGGATTGAGTTGCGCCAATAGAGTTAAGTTTGTAGCGATTTCATTAAAGCTCAGACCTAAATGTGAGTGGGTCAGGCCTGGCAAATGTCCAAGTCCAGACAAGGGGCTTATGGCACTCATGGATACGCTGGCCCCAGGGTCGGGTCGGCGTTCTCTGGAGATGTGAGGTGGGGGAGAGGGTTCGGCGCGCTTAGTTGTTAACTCGACAGGTGCGTCAGCGGGCGGAGTGGGAAGGGGAACGCTGTGGGGCACGTTGACCGCAGAGGATAGGTCGAGGCCTGCGGTGGCTGGTGATGGGGGCGCAGCTGGCGACTCGGTCCGCGCGCGCTTGTCTGGTGGCTCACCATCGTTGCTCTTGTCAGTGTCGGGAGATGAGAGTCGCGAAGTCATGTAGCGCAGCTTGTCTTCATTCTTACACCATCCCCGTAGTGTCGACTCGGGCACTCCGATGTCTCGGGCAACTGAGGCCTTCGACTCGCCGTCATTGACACGTTGGATGGCTTCTATTTTGTCCCCTGGGGTGAGGGCACGCATTGGTCGCTTGCCCTTCGTAGACATTTTGGCCTCTCGCTTACTGTAACAAAAACAAATGTGTTTTATTAATTAAGATCATGAGTCTTCTCTTCTAAATACTGAATTATACCTGTGACCGACTGGCGAACGATGAAATAATTATAAAAGTCTACTGGTAATCATCACCATTCGGATTGTTCTAAATAATATAAAACGTTAAAAAAATTAACAATGTACTTTATGTTCATTATAAAGAGACAAACTATCCTAATCTTGAATGTAACAATAGAAGAAAATAAAAGGTCAATGAACTTATCAAAACACCTACGTCCAAAATGCATTTTCCGTTCGCCGGTGATCGAATCGAATGTCAGTGTTATTTTTATCGCTTCTATACTATGCAAGTACATTGCGCGGAATAAAAAATAAAATGTATTTATACGGGAGGCCATAAAGTTACGAAAAAGATAAACAAAAAGAAGGCATAAAATTATGACCTACGACAACAGTAAGCGGCAAAAGTTGTCAGGTCGTTGACACGGTGACCTTGCGAGTTTTATTTTTCCCGCTCGGCGGTAGATGGCGTTATGCGTATCATTATTATCATCATTCCATACAGGATTTTGTTTTGCTTTAGAGATTGTTGTGGAATACAATAACCTATATTCTTATTACTTTCACGGGTTTGGTATGTTTTCGCGAATTAGGTTTTCAAGAATTCCATTTTCAATGAAACTTGCTTAATCTATAGGGCTTTTGGTAAAATGGAATTTAATGAAATACGGACAATTGATCATAAATAAGTTCTTACTTTGGTTGAAACAAATATTATTGAATTGGTTAATAACTAATAAACTGCTATAACAATTTTAACTGTGCTCTTTCTCTGGAGTAAGCCTTTACCTCTGTGGTTCTCAACTAAAATATCGTTTATTAATTATTATAAGAATGTTGTGCCTAAAAAATCTCAAGATGAATAAATTTTGTTGTTAAGTTTAAAAAGTTTTGAGAGATTAGAAGTTAGTAGAATAAATTTAAATTAAACCTGTTTAAGGACTTAAAAGGAATTCAATTTGGTGTTATTTGTGTTTTAATTTATAACGTGAATTTGTGCAACAGATTCTTGAAAACCCATTTTTCACATAATTTTTATTTTGTGCTATCTCTACTTTCTCTTCTCTTACTGAAAAAGGCAGGCAGGCAAATATATTTATATAATTTTTGCCAACGAATAAAAACACGTTTGTGTAAATATATGAGCAAAATATAAGAGTTTATGTATTTATATGAGCAAATTCTGACTTACGTAAACATTACAATATTTAATTGTACAGTAAATTAAATATTGTAATGTTTACGTTTTTACAATTTTTACAATTATGTATTATATTATTTTTAATACAACTTATGCATTTACTGAGGAGAAACCGAGTCGATTGAATGTCGATCAATTATTAGCTAGCTTTATAAAGAATTTTAGTAAAGAAAACTTCAACTCAAAATGATAATTAAAATTTACAGTTACCTGAGCTTTGATTATTCGTTAATATATTGTTAAGAATACCAATAATAAGAATAGCACTTTACTGTCTACATACTTGAATTCTGACAGAATTTTTGAATAGGCAATTTAAACACGTTTTTTTTAAAGAAATTACGAACGTACCACAAACTTCAAAAAATATATTTAAAGACAAAGCGCAGCAAAATATTGACAAACTTACTTGCGAGCCGGCACGTGTGTTGTGTTTACAATTTTTGACAGGTCAGCCGTTTTGCCTTATTGTAAACGACCGTGAACTAGGAATTTTGTCCAATAAAATAATCGCTTTGATGCGCACTGCGCGGCACGTGGTCACTGGATGGGTAACACTCACAAACACGTCACACGATCGAGGAAAGTTGGCGATGTCGCGAAACGTACGTCGCGAGGCGCGGACATCGACTGAATGCCGTGATAAGGCCGGTCGCGGTTCGCCGGACGCCGGCCGCGCCTCTCCTTTGTGTCCGGCACCCTGCGCCCCGCGCTCCCCCGACCCGTAACCGAGCCGTAAACACCGGCCTAGCCTCCGCACTTTATTAATGCAATTAATTCCAAACGCATCCACTTTCTACGGTAACTCGAAAAGATCTCGGGTTGAAAACTTTTATCGCGCCAACTTCTATCGCGACTTGCGCGCCCCACAACTTTTCTAAGTTGAAAAGTTTATCTCGTAAAGTCGTCTCGCGGCTGTCTGCAAGTTCTCTCGTAATGTTATTATTATCATTATGTATTTTATAGCTTTGATGCGAGCCATGAACTGCTTTTAGTATTAGTATTCAGTTAATATCTTGAAACAGCTGGTTGATGTCATGCAGGTATTTTTCACGGTTGCGTGAGTTGTGTGAACACATAAAAGTACATAATAATACAAAAGGATTCAATGTCGTAAGTCGACGTTATATTTAACACGTCTGTTAGTCGATAAAGCTCAAATTTAAATGACGTTGGTTCTAAGACAACTTGTTAATCACATATAATGACATGATAAAAGATCGTTCATGTAAACGACCATTCTTTAGTACAGTACACATATTATGTGAGATATAATAATTGATTATTCAGTGCGTAAGCTAAAACTTTAATGATACTGAATTTAGAAATTAAAAACTTTTTAACGGATTTTAAACGCGATTTATTCATTATATTATTAACCCGACGTTTCAAACACTTTACAGCGAGCGTGGTCACGGGGAGACTGATACTCGCGTAAAATCAAACACAAGAAGGTCCCTCGGCTCCCCCATTCAACGAATGAAACACAGTAGTATGCTACTGTTTCACCTAAATCTTCTGTGGGGGTGTGATACCCTCACCGGTGCGAGCTGGCCCAATTCGTGCCGAAACGTGCTCGACTCCCACACTCAAAAGTAGTTTGAAAGTAGGATGATATAATAAGCAAGTAATTAAAATTGGTATTTATTTTATGAACTTAAAGTTCACTAGTATATCAATACCAATACCATTACAGTTTGAGGATGACAATTATTACGTTTTATCAATAGATTAGAATTTACTTAAATATTTTTATTAACTTCATGAGGCAATTAGGTACATTAGTTACATTTCCATAAATAATAGATGAATATCGATTTGAAATATGTATTTACTTTTACAATTTGGGTATATTTCGCTTTCAATGCAACAAAGTAGATATTTTGTATTACTCTTATTGAAGAATCATAGAAATGCAAACGGATTTTAATAGTTAGATAACTAACGAGCTACTTACTCTATATGGAAACATGTATATTTTATATATTGTACATAAAATATCTTGCATCTAATGCCTCTAATAGAAAATTGGTTCACATATATCAACACGCCGTATCATTAGCTGTCGTTTGTTTATTATTTAGTGCAATGTATAATTTAAATCGTCCGTTAGCGCGACGCAACGTAATTTCGCGGAGTTACAAAGTGTCAGCTTGTCGGGTTGTTTTTGTCGTCGTGTAGCCAGTAGCCTGTAGTTGGCGTAGGTATGTTTGCCAAGTCGAGGCCACACAAAGGCCCTTGCCGACTCGCGTCGCGATTTACGACGCGTCGCCCGCTCTGTATTTCGGGCATTGCCGATGGCCAAGGAGTGGAAACGTGCGGATATGGCGTGTATTTATTTTATTTTGTGTTTGTTTTATTGAACATTTCGATATTAGGCATTTGTTTATGGTAGCCGTACGTTTGATGAGAACAGAATTATGTTCGTGATATTTTGAAAAAAAATTAACAAAATTTTTAATTATATTTGAAAAAGAAAAGGTAAGGCAGGTAATAAGGTATTCATTCCTATTATTTTCACGTTAGAAAGATTAATAAATCTTTCCGCTTCTGTATTCTGTTACTATTACAAATAACTGACTATTTATTTTATATCTGTCTCAGTAATTAGTTCCTAAAGAACTTTTAAATATGAAATGCTACGTAACATATCACCTATGACTATGTTCACCTAACATGACATGTAAAGTCGGTTTGTAAATGAATCTTGATTTGTGTATGCGCCTACATCTAAATTTCTAAAATAAGGACTGCGGTGGTCACGCGAAATGCCGCATACACTTCAAGCGCCGTTTCCGCGTGCTCGCTTACGTTCCGACGTTCTCTCTAGCGATTTTGTTATCGGCGCGGCACCCCCCGGCGACATCCGACGCCGCGCGCCATTACCGCGGCCCCCCGCCCCGCGCCACCCCCGCGCTCGCCCCGCGCCCGCTACCCCCGCGACACTCATTAGCTCGATGGCGCGAGACCGGCTGCATTCGCTGACGCCGCGACTTGAATTTTTAGATTATATACCTACTACACGACGCTAGAGATGGTATGGGATAGCATCGACATGTATTGATATTTATTAAAATAAACATTTTTTTGTTATTACCAACTAAGTGGGGTTAGCGAAAGGGTCAGTTACTAAAGTACAAAACTATTTCTACCCGTTTAGTTCAAAGAGAGCCTTTTAAAGATCAATGTTTTTTCATGTTATCTACGGTCAATCGACGTTCGTTCGTGTTGACGCAAAAAACGTCGACTAAACTACTTGGGCGTTCACATCCCTAACACACACAAGCCTGCGAAGTGCTGAGTCGATACTAGGTCCACTTTCTGATCTGAAGCGGTCATGTGTCGACAACAATGCAGACGCACTTTCACATGTGTACATCGCTTTTCGTTTGTTAGAATTTCTTAACGTTAGCGGAGATTGAATAATGTTTACACAATTATTGTAGGCATAAAGCTTTTGTGCTATCATTTAGCGCCGTGATTAATCGCTAGGATTAAAACGCTGAAGGTCAAAGGTTCCTTGTCATGATGCGCGCAATTGTGAAGAAACTGCGTGCATCCCAGATATACTCGAGATATCTCCTTTTCAAATTTAATAACATATGAATATTGCATATAGAAAAGTTTCGCCTGCGACGGTTTCGCAACAATTTTAAAAAGTTCTTCTTATCCACTTGCAGAGGTCAACATATGTACCATGTACCACATAAATATGTGCAGACAAAGTCGAGTGTTAATGTTATTTCTACACAATTTTTGCACCGCGACACACAGACGACATGTTAGCTTGCTTTGCACCGTTCCTTGCTTAGTATTCGACTCGACACAGCGTCCGCTAAACACGAACCGTTATCAACAACATCCGTATTGTAAAGCGATACAGTTGCTATTCGCTTGCACTTGGAGATCAGTAAACAACAAAATAAGTTTTCTCTATAATTGTTATCGAGACACTCGCGAGTGCAACAGGGCCGCGCTTCGAGGCCATTCGACTGACGCATAGATAACGGCCCAACCCTACAACCTTCGGCCGAAATGTATGGGAAAATATGCTTTGATACAATCGTATAGATGTTTATTTGCTGAAGCTCGCATGGGGGATGTCAATCATACTGCTTCATATCGTCAATCATCGCTGAGGGCAAACAGCTTGAAGCTAATAACGATAATTTAATTGGTAGATCCGAGACTGTCAATAGGTGATTTGTGAAGTATGATGATATTACTGAATCTTTAATATCTCAGTAAATGTCAGCGTAGTAATATCTTAGTAAATTAAGATTTAAGATAATTTTATTTCTTAAAATTCCTTCTTTCTATTCATTGTAATACCATTCGAAGGAGGTATGTACATACGACATTTCGATATCGTGAATAAGTAAATTACGCCAATGAACTGTTCTGTTCCATCTGGTGATTATGAAATTAGTGAAACACAGAACAAAAGGGCTCGCTTAGTATTCCATTTATCAGGCTTAGTTGAATTCCGAAAATTAGGGCCATTGTTTCAATTGTTAGCAAGTGAAGTGATAGTTTTTTACGCCGGGTCTTCGCATAGCGTGCGGGTGACGTGGCCGCGGTTACGCAGGTAGCGGTTACTAGCTATAATGGGTACGCGGAAAAGATTGCCTGTCCTTCGCCAATGTTCCACGAACGTCCAACTCGCTGTTAACTCGTTGCGGTAATTGTTCTGTCACATGTTCGCCGCATCTCAAGGTTACAGCAATTTAGGAATGCACAAAGATGTCGGCTTTGCGCCCGATCACTCGCCCATCGGTCCTTGTGGCCAGAAAACTTTTCTGTCAAATGAATGTGGACCATGTGTTGGCATGCACTTGAGTAGGTAGTGTATCTCGTATTTGGTTTATGTCAGTTGATGGGCCGAACCAATTTTCAGATACGAAGAATACTAGGACTGATAATTTTGTTGGTTATTACATTTTAAGTCGGGGATGCTGTGATTTTTAATGTGACATTGAAAGTGAAAATATTAAAGTTTTTTCACGGACACTGATTTACTAGAATTAGAGAAGAAAATTTACACAGCAGAGTTTTAGAAATTTTCTTTAATTCAAATCTAGATCAATTCGTTTCACTTCATTGTAGCATTTATAAATTGCCTTGACTTCAGCATTGACTGTCTGCCATCTGTCTGTCAGAGTTTAAAAATAATAAATAGTATTTAATTGCGGTAAGAATTGTTTTATATTACCTGCAGCGACGTTTTTCCAAAGTATAAAGAATGTATACTTCACCATTCCCCGAACTTACTTCGTACTTTCTTAGAACTAAGTGCTCGGACGATACGTGGATTTATTTTATAGAAGTCAAGTCTCGTGCTACCTCTAGGGATATGAAGGCAGATGAATCTAAGATATGTTCTCTGACCGATTCTGTTTTCAGCCCTCAATTATCTCCATTGATTTCCAGACATTCGGTTGCAATGCTAATACGCTAATCTTTAAGACATAACAATATTTCAATTACAATTGTTGTTTGATACCAAGTTAGGCTATCTATTCCGTTTACGCTGTCATATATAACGTGAACCTTTCGCACCGATGTGAGGGTGGATCTTGTTAATAATATCAATGTATACTAGAGCAATAATGCAATGTCGTGCGCCGTTTCTTAGACGTTAACAAAAGGAATGGAAAGTAAGCGGCGATAGAGCAGCTGCTATTCTGATGATGTCTATTCAGAGACGAAATTAATAGGACAAAAAATAAGATGACGCCCGTGAAGGGTTAGACTTGAGAAAGGATGCAAATGCTGTTACTGATTTTTCTAAAGATATGGTGATAAATTATAAATTGCATTTGTTTTAAGGCCGTGTGATTTGGTATATAAACAGATTTTACTAGGTTTTATTATTTGTTTAAAGTTGTTTATAACTAAGATATAGTTCGTGTACTTACGTAGTAATTAAAAAGTTAATTAGCCCCTTACCCAGCTTTCATATAGTGCATAACGCAATAAATGTGATCTGGTAAAAAATTATTTAAAAATCGGTCAAGTAGTTTTGTTTGTTTAGTTCGTAATAAACAAAAACAAAACATCTAATCTCTCCTCTTTTTAGCATTAGTTTGGATAATAGTGCGTCTAACAGACCGAAAATCTTATATTCAGATGTTATGGTGATCAAACGGTCAATTCTTGATATTAAAAGGCGAGTATAAGATATTTTACTCTGATGTTACATAAAGTTGTCACCATAGCATTTGAGGATGCATTTTTTATATTTCAACTGAATAATACGTTACATTTCTTAAATAATAAATGTATAACGTCGAATAAACAATGCACGAAACATGCTTGTGTTCTATTATTTTAACAAAGCCATTCTAAACGCACCCTTTGCATTGTAATTTTCTAAACAAGACATGATGCAAGGCGATAATTTTGTGAGTGGATTTTTTTACATTTCCTCTCACACAATAGACGGAAGGGTCATTCGACGATGGATCCTTTTCGTTTTGGACCAAATGTGGTTCACATTTGCTTTGGGTGTAGCACAAATTTTGGACAATTCGTGAAACAAAAGCGTTAGAGATTTTAAGACCTCGGCAGTGTGTCGTGCTGTATTGTTATACTTCAGTAGTACAAATCAAACTCGTTTAATTTCTAGTACTAAATATACCAAGTTTGGAAGATCTTGGGTTACTGATTTTTTAGGTTATCGGCAAGATTTGTTGAATATTTTATGACTTGGCACTTTTTATGTTTCGACATAATTAAATGTCACATGCAGATAGATATCCTAAAAATGTCTAATAAATTATAACATATGAGAGTGAATTGCATATGCAATTCCGGGAAGAAAGCCATTTTTATATCTAGACTTTAAAAGCGCAGACTTCATTATTGATTTGCTTCCCAGGCATAAACAATAAAAGATAAGGGTAACATCGATACAATGTGATAAAATAACAAAATGGGTTAAGACATATCAAAAGTTATGAAACCGTTTAAATATTAAACGAGATACCGTAGAAGTTGTGAGCAACAGGTCTGCAGACAGGGAGTGGGGAATATGAAATTCGTATGGAGTTAATTTATTGTTCTGAGTTACGGTAATGGTTTGTGTGTTTATTGCTTTATGATGTGTTTGATGAACTTTATTGTATGAATTAAAAGCTCGTCTCATTCACGTAGGATGTTATTATGACAGTGCATAGAATCGAGTCACGGGTCAACGGGTCACTTTATTGTTATTAAAATGAATGCGTGATATTTATAATATTTTTGTATCGTTTTATTTGATTGTTACAAAGATTAACACGTTCAAAGAAGCAAACTTTTTGAGCTTTCGTGAAGTACCACTAAGTAAGAGAATTTATGACGTAGATGGTGATAAAATAGCTCGAAATTCTTGTACCAAGAAATTTTCTACGGTCATTATATACGAAACGGACCCGCGGTTTCCACGAAACTGATTATTATCGATCGGAATTCGGTACATAAGGTCTCACTGAAGCATATTACGTGACGTCATTAGCGGCGCGGCGCGTCGAGGGCGCGAAGATATTATTATTAGTGGTAAACAAAGCATCGGGGGCGATACGCCGTGCCTCCGCCATTGTCGTTTTCCGGGAAGCGGCCGCGGCGATCACCGTCACCCGCCGGCCGCCGGCGCAGCGGGCGTGTGCACAATAACGTGGGTTGTGTGCGAACATGCGACGGAAATGAAAAAATATCTGTCTTGTTGCTATTGAAGATGTTTAAAGTTTATTATTGTATCATTTATAAGGGAGGATTGATATATTCGATGGATGTGATGAGAAAGAATTTAAATTCAATAGAAACATCAAATAATATGCACTGGAATGGTAGTTGGTTAAGCTTTTATACTTTAATAATTAATTATTCGTTTGAAATACAGTACAGCAGATAGGTACGAGATAATAGTTCCAAAATTAACCATTTCATTAAAAAGTCGTATATTATATATATCAATTCTATTAATTACATAAATAAATAACACTGCATTTTGTATAAATATTTTATCTACGTTCTAGATGGTTATCATTAAGCGCAGTTAGTCACTATATAATAAATTAAGTATTGTAATAGGAGAAAACGCCATCGCAACGCGTTTCATCATGGCCGCGGCGCAACACGCGGCCTCTGCCGGTCGTCCGCTGTAAATCAGTATCGAAAAAACTAATTGAAAAGGACGCTGCATCTTTTGTTATCGCTTATTACGAGTTATTACGGGTACGTGCTTAGCGTTTCGTGGACACAGCCGAGTTTTGTCAGAGTAAAGCGTTCCCGGAATCGCGTATAATCGGATCGCTGGTCGTCGCATTTAGGTGAATGCATCTAGTTGTATTGTAAACTATTTAACTATTTAGAACACATGTTTCGGAAAACCGTTCCGTTTGATTTGTAGTTCCCAGGTTCTGGACGCTCTTGAGAGGCGAAGATATGTTAAGTGTTGGACGTTGAAATGTAAAGTAAATCCATATGTGATTGATTGAGTAAATGTATTGAATTTTATGTAGCAAGGACGAATTACTAAGTAGAATTATTACACCTTTTATATTTGATTCGATATATTGAAAGCTTTGTGACGTCTAAATATATTATTGAAGAATCTGAGAAGGACTATCGATTCGATTTCGATTTTAGTAGACTGGAAGTTAGAACACACAGTATTCAGGGCTCAATACTAAGATATGACTTATCTTTAAATTAAGCACATTTACGTTTCCTTAGTCAACCTATGTGAAATTATGATTGCATAAGACCGTATTATATTGATATTTATTGTTAGATAATAGATTTTTAATATGCGTCAATGATTTGTGAAAGTAATCTAGGTGATTATTCAGATCTGACTGATCCTAGCTGAATACAACTCACAAGAGCAGCACCAAAGTTCATAAATATCTAGCCCGCAGCGTCCATGTAAAATAGTTTGACGTCTCGTTCCCCGCTCGCTGAAATGGGCTCCCAGATGAAAAAACATTCGTCTAACAATAAAGCAATCTCCAGCGAGGCGCGAGTAATTGCGGACGTGTCTACGATGCCGTCTTTACGGCGGAACCCACTCGCAGCGATTGCTAATTTGAGAGGCTTCGTAAGCGACGACGAGCGGGCGATACCGTCGCCGATAAGTCGCCGCTTTTTGCGCGTGAATGTACCTACCCACCGACCATCCTACGCGTGTTTACGAGCGAAATCGGGAATTTCTATTCACGCGCCGCGGTGTATCAGAAGGCAAACGTGACGGCGTAAATAATCTCGACGGATCGTGGCCGGGAATTAGAATGTCATAAGCTGATAGCAGGATGTTATTTGCTTTCGTTCAATGACATCGTTCCATGTGCTCACGGCGCGTTTATTACGGTCACCGTGATGGTACTTTCAAAATGTTAGCAAAAACATTTAAGCTTATAAAAATTTAGTAACCAAAGTTATTGTAACTGGTCCTTAATTCAAAAATATTAACAAAATAAATCCATGTAATGCCATAGCCGCTGACCCTAAAGCTCTTACCGAACAATTACATTGCGAGTTTAATATAACAAAGTGTCAATATCATTAACAGCAAATTTCGTATGACATTAGCTGGAAATTGCAATCCCAATTACATCACTACATTATTGGATTAGATCATTCATAGAGTAGATAGTTCTAGAATCTGAACGAACCTAAACAAATTTAACGTTAATAAGACGTCATCAATATATGTGGTTTTATATTTATTTACAAAAGATTGCCATAACATATTTCACAGGTTTCAAGCGGTTATTGACCAAAATATATTTGATGGAAGTTAATTAAGTCAACTCATACCGAAGCAAATGGTAAAAAACACATTAGTCATCGAGCTAGCATTGAATAATTTCAAGGGAAAGCATCTGAATATGATAAGACACAAGTAATGAATACCGGGAAGTGACATTTCGTAAGCATTGTACTCCCTAAGCTCTTAATTACAATGTGAATAAGAATCGCTCGTAAAACGTGGACGGCCGTGTAACTGGCGCGGACTAGATTATTCAGGCTATACAAATCCGTGAGTTGAAAAGAGTATAATACTTGGAACAGTAAAAATTGGTACAGTCGCGGAAAAAACCTTGGCGGCGGGTAATTGTAGGCGGCGCGGTGCAGGTAGCGGCGATAATGAGCGCGCAGGTACTTACGTGGACGTAGCGCGCTGGATGGGCCGTGTTTTGTTCGTGGCTAGCTGTGGGGAAACGATGTCGTTTGCCCGCATCGCATTGTATGATTTGTTAACTCCACTATCTCGAAAGTTGTAAACGATATGTCCTTTAACAATGTTTTACCCGTAGGTAACTTGTTGTAACAGGTTCTTGTTATTATGTACCACACTGCCTTGATATTATGTACCACTAGAAAGACTGTTATAAATAAAAATATCAATAGATGAGCAATTATAAATTTACTTCGTTTAACATTGCTTTTTTCTTGGAAATTATTCCTTGTTTTATATGCTTACACTTTTTTCCTATGTAAAATAGTAATTTCATAACGAAGTGTACTGATGTTGTATTAGTCACTTCACGTGTTGTTAGATCCATGTGCGCTAATGGCTGCCGCGACATCGGCAGGCCGGTGACGAGCGGTCGGCGGCTGCGCAACCCGTGCATGTAAATGAGTGGACACTCGCGACTATTTCCTGCCTGTAATAAACTGTACGCGACTGTACCGTGTAAATAAGTTTGACTTTTCGACCCGATGTTACTTGGTTGTAGGTAACAACGACTCTAAAGTGTAATTGTATCTCTAATGTTGGTTGTGTGGCCATAAGAATAAGAAATCTAAAAATTTATAGACAGTTCATCATTCTCAATGTAACAAATATCTGAAAAATCAACTAATCTACGTCATAATGCTTAAAAAAAACCTTTTTGATCATAACAAATCTAGGTTTTATAGTCCAACCGTAATTCCAGTGTCATTGGTACATAACATCAATTTCAACCGAATCACCTCTATCTAGTTTTGTAAATATTACACAAACACACACACACACACATTTAAATCGCGCGGTGTTTGAATTCTAAAACATCGACAACCGACAACGTATAACGCACGTCAGATGGAAATTTCTCCACACTAAGTTACATAATCGAGGAGTCGCAGTCAGGCCTGCAGCCCTTCGCACTCGAAGGCCCTCAAGGGCCGGGGAGATGTCCTCGCCAGCTCACGGAGGGTGCGGGGTCATTATTCCCGCCTTCAAATCATCAGTTTTAGCTGCGAGGTAGGAACTCCTTTGTGATGCGTTTTATCGCGTAATGCAGGCGGCATTGTTGGCAATCTATTGATGTTTAGCGTTTGTTTTAGTCCGTTTTCAATGTGGTTAATACATCGTTAGTGGCAGAGATATATGAAAGTTTTAATGGATATAAAATTGAAGTATTATACCTATTTTAAATTATATTATTACAATTGGAGAAATATTAAATCGAGTGCCATAATGCACCATAGATATTATAATATTTGCTCTTTACATTTGTATTTATTTATTATTCAAAATAATTAGGAATTGTTGTAAGTATACAAGCAGTAGCTTAAGATTACATAATATTTATTTATTTATTATTTATAAACATCACTTGCCATTACAGGAGACGCCCAATGCGACAGTAATACAAAATGTTAATTATATAAAACAAAATTAACTAACATAAATAGTAAAAACATACTATAATACACATAAATTATCTTAGACCTAAAAATTTACTTAATTATATTTTTCTAACTATGACACCTTAAATAATATATACATATAAGCAATGAAATAAATCAGCTCTTTCTTGCGCTTCATTAAGATGCGGAATGCTCGTACTATATGATATTGTACAACAATAATTTTATACTCTTGAAGATGATTGTTTGTAATCCGCTTGAATTTTGGTAATATTATGGCGCCATTTTTATCATTTACATTCGATTCCTTTATCGATAAAGATGTGCAATAAATTGCTTAGGTTATTGTCTTATTCGATTGAGTGTTCAAACATTATCTAGTGTTTCTTCATGGAGCTATTGATAAGGGGTAGACAATAAACTTACGCAGTATATTTATATATTGGATATATATTAGGCCGGTTTTGCGAATATGAGCGACAACAGCATTAGATGGACATTTCTAGTATGTACTTTTATAACTACAAATGAGACAATATATCAGCAATATTGATGTTATAGATTGCAGGAGATGAAAAAATTACTACATAACAATTTATATCCTTGAACATTTTTGAAGTAAGGGAGAGAGATAACTTCTAAAATTAGACGTATTACACTTCTTAATTACCACGCACCACGAAGTAATTGCGTCATAAAAATCGATAAGGTATTTCGATGTGAGGTTGCAGATAGTAACGCGTATTCCTCAGACTGATCTTTATCCGTGCCATATGTCTGACTCAGGATAGCTAACAGATTAGACTATCAGCAGGGGAATAATAAGAATATGAGATAAAGATCTAGGGAGCATTTTTACCTGCGCTAGTTAAATGTGACCGACCATTTTAACAAAGGACGGGTTTTTTGGCATCGCGGAGTCGCTGCTATCGTTACAGGCACAATGGGGCATTGCAATTAGAGTACAAGTCGCGGCACGTAGGGTTGCCGCTTGTTTGAAAGTTATAAGTTTGATTGCATTGTGTGTTTACTATACAATGTATTTTACAAATTTTTCAATAGTTACAAAATGATAAGAATGTTACTTAGGTATGATAAAATTTGTATTGTACTATATTTTAGTTATCGTTATTAAACAACATTTCTAAAGAAAATTTTGAAAGCCCGTCCGTAAGTGTATAGTATGCTTTTGCTATATTAATGACCTACATGGCTTACGAAAGTCGCTACGCTTTCAATCTTGCAGAATTCAAACGGTTGGCAGCCCTAAGCGGGGGAACAATCCGCGCACAGAAGCGCGGCTGGCACTCGTGGGAATAGCAAGGGTTGCCGGAAGCGCAGAATCAAAGGACTCTCACGATGGCGCGGACGGTGTCAAACTTTGAATGACATGCTCTTGTTGCCGATGCCTTGCCTTCCATTGTTTCATTACTTGCGACAAAAGACCTTCTTGGAAACCGCGGCTTTACGTATCCGTTACAATGCAGGGACTGCTTTTTTACTCGTGAAATGCAATTGTCGCATTGAAATATTTGTTCCTAGTATTACTTGACACATATTTGATAGACCTTTGTTAATATAGATATTGTTAAGAAACTAATTTGAATGCTTCGTTACAATTTGATTTCTTAGATGTCTTAACCGTTTGATTAAAAAAATGCTTTATGTTCTAACGAGACCTATTGTTCTAGATTCGCCTGTTTTGAAATGGTCTCGAACTCCATATAATATATTGCTTTATAAATGCGAAATTTGTAAAGAATAAAAACACAATTTTTAAAGAATAGAACTCGGCCACATGAAACCGAAAGAAATTCGATTGCAGAGGCAGGATCACGGGTGGCCGAGAGGCTAGGCGTTGCTACGGTTTGGCAAAAAGACGCGGGTTCGAATCACGCCTCGTAATCATTTTTTTTATTCTTTAAAAATTTCTCAAACTAATCTTATACCTTTAAACGAGCAATTCTTGTATATATATATATATATATATAATTGGAATCTCGGAATCGGCTCCAACGATTTTCATGAAATTTAGTATACAGGGGGTTTCGGGGGCGATAAATCGATCTAGCTAGGAATTTTTTTTTAGAAAATGTCATATTCGTGTTTTATTCATGTTTTTTTTTCCTGACATCTATTGGTGAATAATAATACTATTTTGCTTCGTAGATAGCTGGACAACTGAAATAACACATAGGCACTTTTTATACCGATATTCCTACGGGACACGGACTTACGCGGTTTCAACCGCGGGTCACAGCTAGTATTTTATTAAATGTAATACAACCCTAAGCGATAAAACTTTCTTCACACCGTACTTCACAACATTACGAAGGTGGATAAAGAAGGAAAACGTAGCGCATAAAAAATAATTGCGTCTCCAGCTTTTCACCGCAGTCAACATTCGGTGCTGGCTTAATCGTTTGCGGGTAATTAAAAAACTGGTGTGTCCTGCGATCGCGTGAGATCCTCATGTTGATAGCGAAATGTGGTGTTAATAGCTGGCAGTCGATAATTTTGGTGTTAGGGTGAGTGTACACTAGCCAGATAATGTCTGTTGAAATAATCTAAAACTAAAAATCACTACATAGTATAAAGCAAAGTCGCTTCTCCCGCCTGACTGTATGTATGTTTAGATCTTTAAAACAACACAACGGATTTTGATTGTTTTTTTAATAGATAGAGTGATTCAAGTGGAAGGTTTATAATTTATATGTACAATAACATCTATCAAACTCCGAATGTAACGCGTGCGAAGCCGCGGGCAAAAGCAAGTATGAAATAAATAAGATGACAAAAATATAATTTACTTTTCGCTTTTAGCATCGCTCGCATCTAGGTCCTTGAAAACTCCATACTAACCTCCATTACTTCTTTCCCGTGAGCTTATCAGTTACTTTGATTTGAAAGATTAATAAATATTACGGCTTTCGCCTCCTTGGTACAGTGGTTAACGCGTGAGCGTAAGACCGAGGGGTTCTGGGTTCGAAGCCCGGTGGGGACGCACAAAAAAAAAATGTCTCGGTCTGGCAGGACACAGAAGTCTGATCACCTACTTGTCCATAAAGAAAATCGATCAGTGAAACAGATGCATATCATCTGCCCCATACCCCAGTAGGGGACACGGGACTTCACTTACGGCTTTCGCCTGTGAATAAACATCTTTATATTAATTATTAAACCTCGTAAGGAAGTATATTTGAGTCACCGCTCGCCGCAGCGGGGAAAGGATTTTCGCTCGCTATTGTGAATACAGTAAAAGATAACATAACTATTTACTGATTACACGTATGACGTGTTTTTATGGGCGAGCAATGCAATAATGGTTATTTGTTACGTGTTGCATAAAATTATCCATATATTTAGACGGATATATACATTGGGTATAAATAACATTTATAGTATACTAGCTGCACCGCGCGGCTTCACCCGCGTAGGTCCGTATCCGGTAGGAATATCGGGATAAAAGTTGCCTATATGTTTATCCAGTTGTCCAGCTGTCTACGTAACAAATTTCATTGCAATCGGTTCAGTTGTTTGTGCGTGAAAGAGCAACAAACACACACACATCCTTACAAACTTTCGCATTTATAATATTAGTAGGATTAGTAGGAAAGTAGGATTTGATTTTGAAATATTTTCAGAATAATTAATAGTAGTTATTTACGCGATAATAATAATGAAGGCGAAGAGCTTATCTATTGAATAAACAAAGAATTTACATCTAGGTACATATATAGCATATACTATATAGTATATAGAAAAAAAACAAAGTCGCCGCTGTTTGTGTGTCTGAATGCTTAGATGTTTAAAATAGCGCAACAGATTTTGATGAGTTTTTTTTTATAAATAGAGTGATTCAAGAGGAATGTATAATAACATCAATGTCACTACTCCGAATGTAACGTGTGAAGCCGCGGGTAAAAGCTAGTTCTATTATATTAACATATGAATATCTATATGTAAAACAATATTTTTATAATTGAGATAAACTTTTTTTATTTTTGTAATGTATTGGTCGATTTTGTATGCGTCAACAGCTGTCCTATTGTGAGTGAGTTCTTATCAGTGCCCTATCAGTGCGCCGCGTACTTTACCGTGAGATTATCTGAGCAGCCTCAAATAACATTATTAGTACCTATTCACGTGTATTTGGTTTATTGATAGCGTAATCTTTGTTGTTTCCTATAATATCACAAAGATTTCAGATAATATAAATAAATTAAAAGCAATTTTCCCAGATGTTGCATTCGAGTTGTCTAAAATCGAATACAATTAAACAAGCGGTGGTCTTATTGCTGTATAGCGATTTCTCCCAGACAACCAAACGTACGGAGGGCAATTCAATTGAAGTTTAGGAGTAGGGCGAAATATGAGTAGGTACATAGAATAAAATTTATATAAATTACATATGATATCATATGTATAATACATTTTACATAAAAACCTATCCATATACAAACAATGTATATATTTACGATCTAATAAGATTAAGTTACATAATCATAAAATATAAGGAGTGAAAATATGTTTAAAAGAGAAGTAATATAGAGCAATACAATGGTATAAAATTAAATGACGCTCAATGAAATTGATAATTTGAACCGGCAATACGAAATTATAATAAATGGTGCAGAATTCTTAGAGTTTTCGTGGGGATTCTTGTTATTCTATTAAAATACTTACAAATTGAATACGTTCAACTTAATTCAATTGTTTCCTATTGTATTTACTTAATAAAACAATGCATGAATGAAACATATGAAGTAATAGTGTATTATTTTATTCACTAGATGATCCGGCAAACTCTGTTCTGCCTTACTCTTATAATTTAGGGGGATGAAAATTAGATGTTGGCCGATTCTCATAGATACCGGATAAGGACAAAAAATTTCATCAAAATCGGTCAAGCCGTTTCGGAGGAGTATGGCAACGAAAACTGTGACACGAGAATTTTATATATTAGATTTACAATGTGACCGATGTATAACTCAGCAGATTGTGATGAATTTTTATGAAAATGTAGGAAACTACAGAGCACACGAAACCGCGTGCGGAAAGCTAGTGTAAAATAAATGAGGTATAAATGCGTTTAAAATGATATTATCGTGCTGACTGTCTCGCGACTCGCGACTCGCGACTCGTTTGACGAGTTGTCACCGGAAGGTGAACGGTTTGAAAATACACTGAATTCAATTTAAATGCATTGCCTATTAGTGGCTTCTTTCAAAGGGTAAATAAGAATTGTAACTGGCCTTTAAATCCTATGTAATTCTCTCCACAGTCTACACTCTATACCATAATATAGTACTGAAAGCTCATATGTTTCTTCTTAATTTGTTTCGTTTTTTCCTGTCACTAGTATAAATGTTGTAGGGCGTTATCGAACTTTACAATGATGTGAAAACACTGCCAGTGTTTGCGTGTAAAATAAGACATTTAACCAATAAACATTCATAAATCATTTTCCTATTAATTACATAAAACAAACTAGCTGGTCGAAGAAGGCTGAACTAAAAAAGCTTCTAAGGAACTTGTACTGTATGGTTAAGAACGTCTCTTATCGCGACTACATCTTAAATGATAGTTAACGATATGTAGTATGATTGGTAAAACGCGTTCTATGTTCCGTACAAATATATATACTCGCAGAACACAGACCACGTCGTTTAGTAGTAACTAGATAGAACCTTGCTACTATGAAATGAATTGATTTCATACATAAGCGCGTGCATTTACTTTTGAGGATGCCTATTTAATAAACAATACGTATTGAATGATAAAGTATTATTATCAATAGTATAAACTGCTTTTAAATCAAGATACGATATTTTTTGTTTATTTATAATACCACAGATAATATTATACCATAGAGATACTTAATACTTTATTGCAGAGACAGAAACAACAATTAATTATTATGAGTTTAGCGGCTAATTTAAATTCGAACACGTTTGACGACTACGTTAATATGTGTACTATCCAGGCTAACGATGCTCCGTGGTATAGGCTAAACTAGAATATCGCTAATTACCCACGTCGGCCATGACTCAGCAAGCAGCTTTCAGACATATTCATCAGATGATCGTCGACCGGATCCGAGATAAGACTGTCGTGTAACTTGTACATGTTTATATATACATCGAGGCTAATGATTATGTTGTGTCTTAAATTACTATGAAGTAACACACATAATTACACGTTTATTTGATTGATTTTGTTAATCTATGATCGAATCGATCGTCTCTAGAAATGTAGTCAGATAAACAATTGTTGAAAGCGTCGTTAATGTTATATAATATTTGCTATAGGTAACAACAACGCAACGCCATTAGATAAGCTGTACCAACACGTGCAATTCACGCGCGGCTGGCTGGAGCCAACAATCTATAGCCTATACCTGACGCTGACATCCGCGATCTTATTACGGGCAAAAAAACAAAGGAGCCGGCAGCGGCCATGGGCGAGATTTATGGACGCGCGGTGCCGTGCCATCGGTCAACAGCGGAGAACTGGGGTTACCAGATGTTTAAATGGTTCCCTGGCATGTCCGGAGTTTTGAATATTCCAGCAGAAAAAGCTTCGTATTGTCAGCATAAATATGCGGAGAATTCATACGTTTGAAAAACAACATACGTTAACTTATGTTTGTGCGTGTACTGTTAACTTTTTTTCAAAGATTTAAGGTGTCCTGTATTTAGAGACTAGACCCTAGAACCGTGCCGGTCAAATGCCGTCAATTAAGGGATAGAGCCTGTTAAATTTAAATTCCTCGTTGTAAAGAAGTTTTAAAGAAGGGTCATTCTATGGATTAGGAGATCTTTTGAACGTGGGCATGAATTATATTTAAACTTCGAGGTGTATGTATGTATGAATAATCTGTAGCTATTGCACACGTGGCTAGCTAGCTGGGTACACGTGAATTTTCGTAAGTCTCCTCAAGGGCGCCCTTCAATTACGCGTCCGCGAGTTCCGGGAAACGCGATGCGGGTCGCTGAGAGAGGGTAGACGCGTGGGGAATATTGATTATCCACTGGCCATACTATTAATAGGCGATGTCCCCCGCGTGTGCGCTCGTTCGCCTTTCCGGTTGCCATTTCGCTAATTGCCCCGCTTTGGGATCGCTGTGTGCCGCGCCGTCAAGGAAACGGTTATGTAAGGTTGTAGGCGTACATATCTTGTGTATGTGTGGAGGCAGATGTGCCGTTGATTTTCATCCTGTTTTTTGGAAAGTTTTACGATGTTATTCCGATTTTCAGATGCTGTATATACTGGTTTAGCTTCTTGATATATTCTATTCAATGCACCATCTAGTTAAACAAATTGCTTGTACAAAATAAACTAAACATCTGATACATGTAACACCCATGTCTAGCTGTATAAATCCCCTACCAATATTATAAGTGCGAAAGTAAATCTGTCTGTGATGTATTGACGCTTAAACTGCTGACCTAATTTGGATGAAATTTGGGTACAGTGATATTTTGAGAGCCGAGAAAGGAAAAAACGTAGTTTTAGCTGAGAGAATTTCCGATTGACTATTTTCCCTTTTAATTACGCGGGCAAAGCCACAGACGGAGACCTATATAATTGTTATGTCCATACTTATATTTATTGATAATAATCCCATCAAAATTATTTAATATTGAATATACTTACATTAAATTTAAATATGAAGCAGGACATGAATTGGTAAAATTATTAATCAAAAGTGAAGTAGTTGAAATATGTTTTGATATAAGGCATAACTAGTCTCTTGAAGTTGACCCCAGGGATACAACCCAGTTATATATGAAATAGTTAGTCTATAATCTATGCTTAGACCATTTTTGTTTTTGAAATATGGTTTATTCTAGAAAGTGCATTCGATTATTTCTTTATGATAATTGGCCTTAATATATAAATAATTGATAAGTAAATAATATGGGTAAGTATAAGTTATAGTTTGTTTCAAGTTATTAAATATAGCCTTGGACATTCAAAGACAACGTAACTTTTTATTGTTAAAATAATTTTAAATACCTGCTCAGTACATCTAAAAGTAACCTATAACACCACAATTTCAAATACCTTGCTCCTTTATAATATTTTGGTAGTAAGGTATATTAATAATAGATATATCTTATTATTTTCTTGTGTTTGATTTTACGTGAGTATTATTCATTTAGAAATTAAAGACTTAAACGGATTTTAAACGCGGTTTATTCATTTTATTAGTAACCCGACGTTTCGAACACTTTACAGCTAGCGTGGTCACGGGGAGACTGGGACTGTCTAATGAATAAATCGCGTTTAAAATCCGTTTTAAAGTCTTTAATTTCTAAATATATTATTAGTTTATATTTCATGAGTACTCATTTATTTGCTGTGGTCATATCGAGTAAATTATAATGCTATTCCCATTTTCCAAAGATTGTACGCAATTACTTTAGAATGTTTATTATTTTAAATGCTCGCTAATTTAATTGAAAACTGCCTTGTATGAAATACAGATGTATTTTAAATAAGGAAAACGCCGATCAATCTAAACAAGTCCTGTTTTTTGCTTTTTTATTTTAATTTTAGCTTTAATTAGCTTTAAAGATCTGTTTTTATACATCGAAATTCTCTACAGAAGTAGGTATCCATAAAATGTAAGGTGTGCCTGCGTCGTCTGCGAAATAGCGGCATTTGCTACTAATCTAAAGTAATAATAGAGAGGTGAAGAGTTTGTTTAAACGCGCTAATCTCAGGAACTGTTGGACAGAAATTCATATTTGATTTTGAATGCGATAAATAATATTGTTAAATTTCAATAAATAAAACGTACAGTGATGAAATAATAGCTGCATTCAATTTGCGAATTTGGGTTTTAATTTAGTCCTGCTATTTTAAAAACGGTGTTGTTTCTGAAAATAGACGTATGGATATTAGATAATTCACACAAAATGGCTGATCAAATAATATTAGTACTAATACTAATACTAGTTGCATACTTCTCTACTTATAGTTTGTAGTAGAGACAAGTTTTGTAAATCGATTATAGAAATTTCTAGAGTTGTTGCATTTAGCAAGATAATCGTCCGACAGACAGTAACCCGCAGCCGTCATGCGGGCGACGCGTGCGCAGCGTATAGTGATGTTTAAGCTCTTATCGACGTTCGTAAAAATCCATATAAAAAGTAAAAGATTCCTTTACAAATGATAGTTTTGAGCCTATCTGACTCTTACACCCAAAAGACATATTATTTAAGGTTTTTTTTTTAAGAATTTCGAAAATTGTGGAATCATTGAATTGCTGGCTTTTTGAAGAAAATAATTATATTCACATATATAAATTAACAGGAATTGATATCTTCACACCTCATTTTGGAAGTTCCATGCAAACCGCAATTGTACTAAAGTATTATTTTAAATGCAATTATACATTAAATTTTCCCAATATGTCATGTGACATAATGAATAATTATGTCTACAATAATAATACCAAATATGCAATGCAAAAATTTGTGCACGTTTAATTATTAAACTTATATTCCGCACGAGTATCGATTTTTCTCATACACGGGCGTCACTATCGCGAGCGTCGCGGGCGCTTTGACCTCGCGTCTTTCGCGGCGCGGGCGCATTTACGATCCGTTGCATTCGCCCACGCTTGCGACATCTGCGCGAAATGTGAAGATCGATTTATTGCGATAACATTGATGGACACCGTCGGCGGCAAAATCGTTTTGTTTGCGTTATCTGCATTATTTTGATTCTAAATATGTTTATATTTAGGTGTTGATATTTTGCTCTATGGTTGACATTTCTATATTATAAATAACGTAGTTGATTGAAAATACTATGATTACGACATATTATAAAAAAAAAATATTGTTGTAAAGGGTACTATTCTGCTTTCGGGTCTTGCTTTTAAACTTATTTTGTTTAAGTGTGTGTTTAAACTTTAACGTAAATAATTGCTTGTTAAACTTTAATATAAATAATTGGCATATAGAACAAGCCTCGATGTTATAAGTAGCTGTACCTACCTTCGAAATTATGCAAGGACATGGCTGTTAAAAGGTGTTCTAAATTAATTTAATTGGTTGTCGCATTCTGCGGTCCATTTCGTCAAATCACACGCCATATAAAATATCTATTTCACGAAATGCAGTCAGGATCTATTAGCGATTTAGCGCCATTAAAATAGCAACGGCGACGATTTATAGTTTCGTAGGGTTGTCACTTATCATATAACATTTGTGTTCTCTTCGTTAGCTTTTCAAGTTGAGCTATGAATTTTGGGAAATTTTATTTATCAATAATAATTGTAAATATTCCTATGATATATAACACACATTTCAAGTTGAGGATTCAATTTTTCCGCTGTCTCTAGTTTCCTGCAAGGAGTATATATATATCGTGATGTATGTTGTGAAAGAAATATAGTCTATTCTGTATAAATTGCTTTACTATAAATATAGTATATAGCATAGGTACTATTAGGTAGTCATATTTTTATAGCTCAATATTGGTTTAAGCCTGGACCAATGCAAAACTTCTTTACAATTAATCCCTATTTAAATAAAAACTAAAGTAACACACCTAAATGGAAATCAGGCATTTTTCACGCCGTCTCTAGTGCAGCCCTGGCCGTATAGAGTCATAAATCATACGATTCTCTCTGCTTTTTGTTACCATATTAAACGTTTTGTGGTTTCCACTGGCAACTCCATTAGTATGCGTGTCGTGAAAATCTACTTTACACCGTGAGCAATTACCGTGCGAGCTAAATGTTCCGCTGATGTCGCAGTTTATGGACTCCTAGATTTTTCAATGTTCATTATATTCAATTTCATATTTTTCGCGTTTCTTAAATGAAGTCTGAAGCGGGTATGTTTTTAAGAATTAGGATTACTAGCGTGCTGTAATCAGATTGAGCTCATTGAAATTTTAGGCCATATAGAAGTTGTGTTAAGTGGATTCGAATCTGGGATTGTAGTGTCAATATTGTTTTTGTAGTTTGCTGCATACATGTTTGATTTTTAATATTGTCCTTTTCATTATAAGTGGATCTTATTTATCTGTTTGGCGTAAAACTCGATAAGTCATAGATCATGATTCTTCATCATGACCTTGACCTTGAAAGACTTCAATGCAATTGAACTTCATTGTAACAAATACATTCAGCCCTCGTTACACTTGCTTCTTCTAGAATAAGTCATTGGGTGGTTCTTCTATATTATGAGGCTTCTCCTGGCGAGAGCGGATGTCTCGCAAACTTGGGAGCCTGTGTGACGTTCGATTATTGTCAGGTTCCTCTCTCAAGTATCCGGTGTTGCGGTCGACTTTGTCTGTTCACCTCGTCTATAAAAAGGAGTTTGTTTAACCAGCTAACCAATTCGCACGCTGTGTGACGTCACTGAACGGATATAGCCGCTATCGATCTGCATGCTTCGTTTCCTTTATTTTTGCGTCGTGCCGCGAGCACGCCCGCCGCATCAAGTGATCTATTTTGAGAAATTAATTACGCAAATCAAACGCATACGTTGTTACACGTGTTAATGTCACGGGGGAGGAAGTTCGCGGAGTGAACCGACACGACAGAATTCAATTGCTATAGGTTTTTTATGTATCATGTTTGGTTGAGGGAATCGCAAACAAGTATTTAGATAATTGTTCAGCCCTACTTATATTATTTGTGTGAATTGTGACAATTTAAATCTTATTTTGTTGAAAACCCACGGATTTATTGATATCAACAAATCCAAAAAATACGTACAGTCGAAGTGAAAAAACCTCCATAGTTTTTGGTACGTCTTTTGAAAAATTTAATGTTCATAATACGGCAAATAGATAGCAAAAATGTCGCATAAGGATAAAGACTAGTTATTGTCACTAAAGAAAACTGAAGGGGGTGAAATAGAGGGTGGGAATTTATATGGGGAATGGTTATCGCGATAATTTAAAGAGCACGCGAGCTGCGCGGCCGAGAAGCTACTGTAATTTTATTACATTCGTGTGGAATAACATATTATAGACCACTTTTTACTTAGATAACACGTGAGCAAGGCGAATTGCTTTCCCCATGCCCTATTCTAGGCACCATAAGCATCGGCTGGGAAAAGTATATGAAAAAGTGGTTATTTATTTAGAGGTAGGTACTTAGTATATTTCTTTATAGTCTGATTATTTTTGGTACGACTTCACGTACCCACATAGACATGGACACCTACGCTCTGCAGTTATATAAATGGAAGTGTATTTCAACTACTTACCCGATATCTGTAAATTGTTATGGTGCAAACTGCTTTCGATTTTTTTATTCTCTGAATAAAGGCTGTTGGTACAAATTCTTCGAATTTTTAATGAAATATTTTAAGTTCAGCGTGGTAATTTATTGGAAAATGTATGTCTCAAAACCATACATAGAAAATTCTCCTTCGTTCCTATACTCCTCTGGATGGGCTGGTGGTGTGTATATCGGGTAGGTCTGAGAATCGGCCAAAAATCATGATAAAAGTAAGGCAAAACAGCGTTTTTTTGGGTCAGCTAGTAAAAGGTACATAACTATTGTTTGGCTGAAAACATTCTTCCAAATAAAGGTTTGACCAAATATGAAAATATTCAAAATTAAATTGCATTAGACGTAGGTAAATAATTAAAAGAACCGTGATGTAATGTGTCGATCTTAAATTCGAGACACCACGGGTCACACTAGTTGCTGTATAACTTGTGTTTTGAGCGCGACGAATTTATCTATTTTTAGTGGCATCACCCGCCGCTACCTGTAAGTTAGTTACCGTTAGTTGGGTCGAGCTTACCCAACAATTTGGCCCAAATCTCCGGCCCCGGGGCTAAGAACGACCTCAAAACTGATTCCCAGAACGGACCTTTGTTCCACGTGAATATTTAATATGAGCCTTTGCGGAAATTATCGAAGGAATCCACCGTATCGTAGATAATATTAAATACGTGAGGTTTTATAACTTCTACTTGCGTTAACGTTAATTGTTAATCATCCCTGGGGGGATTGGACCTAAATCTGTATACGAGAAACCTCTTGGTTCCTGTATCAATTACGGTTGTAGCTAATAAATAACAGAATGTTCCAGTCTCTTTCTTTTGTTCGGAATCATAAGAAGTGGTATTATTACTTGTCAATTTACTGTCGTTGGTCTATTCGAGAATATAATATCAACGATATGTGGTCTATTACCGTAACATACCTTTAATGGTAGGTTAAAAGTAATGTTTAATTGATTTGAAAAAAATTTAAAATGTTTCAATAATAACATATTGATTGACGGAAAGATAACAGATTAAATTCACGTGAACCATATTTTATTATTTTTGCTGTTAACCAGCCAAAGAGACGATTATTGTCAACTTTATATCTAGGATAGGATATTGCCGAGATTTAATTTTTATCCTGGAAAGATATGACAAAAACGGTCACAGACAAATCATTAAACAGAATTATATAGGCAGTTGTAGTCTATACGAATCGTGTACACACAAACAGAGCATTGTTGTCGCTTTTTATCTGCCCCCTGTCTATAAAATGCCCCATTAAAGTCTCCGTATATGTCAATCTGCCGGCCAATAATATGGAAATGAGGTTAAGCCGCGTTTCTACTGAGCACTCATTCTCGCCGATGCTTGTGAGCGCAGGTTCTATAGCTAGTAGATGTGTTTCATAATGGATTCGCGCTCTATTTTAATGACGTCACATGTTTGGGACGAGGGGTAACGTTCGGCTTGGTGTACATAAATATATATGCGCTTCTTCTTGTGATGTAGACGATTCAAAATTACAAGGTCATGTACAAAGTTTTGTCGGATTCGTATTTTAAAATTGATTTTAACGTACAAACTGCGTTTTCTTCTTCTATACAAGTGACTAGAATTAAATTCAAGTTTCAAAGAATAAATGGAAAAAAAATTGTTGGACTAAATTAAATTACTTCGAATGTTAAAAAATACTATCGCACAAATTTCATGTAGGTGATGGATGGGAACCCACCTCAATATTGCGTACATGTCTTCCACGTGGCATTAATGTCAGAGGCGAACTATTTTTGGTGTCGTCATCACGAAATAGGTGAATCACGAAAGCGCCGAGAGTGGAGACGCGGCGACAAATTAAGGGCTTCCATGAGGCTTATTTATTAGTTAATATGTCGTAAATCATATCATCTTGGCTTGTACGGAATAACAGATTCAGACACTTGGTTGTTTTGCATTGTAGTTAGTTAAAATTATTGCAATAATTCTGTGTTGCCTTTTTTTCATTCATAATATGAGGCAATTGATATTTTTACTATACCAAGAATGTATGTATAGTGTTTATCCGTAAGTTTATAATTGTAAAATAGCCAGTTTTATGACAATGTTTTCTTTCGATTATATGAACAGATGATGTGGAAATATCACAGATAAATTAACGCCTTTCAATCTTTATTCTGTCTCAAGCTCTTTACTTTTAAATGAATTAATAAACTGCGCTATCTCTGCTATCCTCGATAAGGAGTACCTCTAAAGCATAGGCTATTTCGCAAAATCGAACTGCACAGCGACACAGCGGACTATCGTTCAATCTTGCAGCGTTCCGCGACAACCAACGGTATGTGTTGCGAAAGCGGGCCGCGCCGTCGACGCGGGCGCAGCGTGACTCACCGGAGACTCCCACGCGAAGTAATGGCTTCCCTCGCGGAGGGCGATTGCCCCTCGTTTAATTGTATGCTGAGTGACCGCGAGGCATTGTGATGGGCCCGGTGAATTGTTTGTTACTGGATGGGGGCCATGTTTTCGTTTATCGAGTGGTTCGGTGCATGATTAAGCCCAAAAGGTATTATTACGAATCACGATAATGACTTTCTTAGTTAATTTAGAAATGTGTATTGAACGCTCCACTCATTTATATTTATTGTACATAGATAAAACTATTGTAGTATACATTTTATTAGGGTAATGTATAAATAGTTAACAGAATAAATACTGATTAAGGGAATTTAATACATTGTGAATAATCATCAAACATTAGAAACAGGTTGTTATACTTTAGGAAATGCAGAGTTCAGATGTTCTTATCAAGCCCCACGGCCCCACCTCTGGTACAAAAAGCAGTGAAGCCACATAAAGACAAACACGACTACAAATGCGTGACGCATGCTTATGTCATTATTTCTCTGATATTGTTTCAAGCCAGCCATTTGTAATCTTACAGTGTTCAATTGTTCAACATACTAGCGGTCCGCCCCGGTTATGCCCGTGATCCATATATAGGTAAAAAATATTCAAAATATTCTAATTGGAAGTTCGTTGGAAGTCTTATACAAAGTATTCTTTGGCTCTATGTGTACCACGGGAGGAATCGATTATTTCATTTTAGTTCATTATGTAAAGAGTTCTATCCTTGCAATAATGGCTTTACTAATCCATCTGGATGTGGAATGCCCTCAATGGCTCTCAACTGGCTGTCAATGTGGCCGTCAACTGGCCGTACAAGCCCGTCATGCTTTAATAAAAAGGGGGTGCCAAATTTTAACAATTTGTTTTGTTGCGGTCTTATTGCCTACGAGAATCAGTCTTGACTCACAAGCTAAGACGTAAAGATGGAAGTGAGCATTCGCTAAAAGTCTGTCTGGCGTCTGCAATACATAACCAGAGAATAGCGTTACTATTTACGGTGTAAAAGTATTGGTTCGTAGTTGCAGTTGGCCGTCACAAAAGCTGCGTGCGCGCCGCGGGACGCAGCTGTGATCTTTAGACTTCGCTTCGCATTGCAATTGGGTGGTGCAATTGAATATTATAAGCGATAATATATTTTAAATAAAGACTTTTCTATTTTTTTTATGTACGTTTTATTTTAAGTTGTTATATTATTGCATGTTTTTCATATTATAATCAGTTCGATGTTATTGATTTATTTTTTCTTGTCCCAACACTTTTTTCTTTTTTGTTCTTAGCGTTTTATTTATTTTTATTCAAATGTATGACATTGTAGAAACATCGACAGGATCGACTACCGTCCTATTTCTATTGTTTAAAGTTTTACGGACGGATGATTTTCATATGACAATAATATCGATTCAAACCATCTGTAGGAGAATATTCTAGTTCAGTTAGTGCGCTTTCAATCTGATTTGTCAACATCATTGCCAAAAACGAAGAAGGTTCTCAATTCGATTTTTTACTTAATGACTGAGTGGATTTTATCCAATTGATGTGATTCTTTTTAAAATCTAGAGTGGTACCTCCCTCCGGGACCTGTTTTGTCGGAAATTTTTATTATGTGATTGACTAATTTAACTATTAAGTATTCGTGTTAGGAAATTGTCTTTTCATTTAATACTAGCAAACCCGGCGAACTCCGTTTCGCCACCAGATGGTTGTATGTGAAAAATGATTTTCCCGCTTTTCCGTTGAATTTTTTCCTAAATTTTCTATGCTATAAACCTTACGGAGCCCGAGACCTTTCCAACAAATGCAAAACCGTGGAAATCGGCTCGTGCGTTCTGGAGTTATAGCGTCAGGAAGGAAAAACCGACTTATTTTTATATAGTAGATTATTAGTATTGATTAATATTGTGCTGTCTGAAAAAAACATGTTATCTAAAATTTTATCATTTAAATTTATGAAGTATTGATTAATTAAATTATAGACGTAACTTTCACAATTATAGAAAAGTCGGATACTTAATATACCACAATTTTATTAAATAATATATAAATCGCTATTCGCTTATAACTTGTTCTCGCATTCATTGACGCGTGTTGCGCGCGCGCAGGCCGCGGCGGTGACTCACGTGGAACGAGGCGCGTTTGACCGGCTACACGGTGACAGCCTCTCGATTTTAATAAATTTTATCTTCATTGTGCTTTTCATTCTTATAATATAACAGTGTTACGTAATTGCAGTTTAATGTATATATCAACGCTATGTTTTTAATATTAGCAACGATTTATACTAAAATAATTTAACGATTTTGTGATCTAGACCAAAGATAGAAGGAATTTTTCAAATTTTCATAATTTTATATTTAAAAGGTTGCTTAGACTGAGTGCTTTAGGGTGATATGGATAGAATATGTGGGGTTGGTTAGTGGGTGGTTTAAATTTTCATCATTTTATCATACACTAGCGGTCCGCCCCGGCTTCGCCCGTGGTACATATATAGCCTAAAGCCTTACTCAATAAATGGGCTATCTAAAACTGAAAGAATTATTCAAACGGACGGACGGATTAGTAGTTCCTGAGATTAGCGCGTTCAAACAAACAAATAATCAAACTCTTCAGCTTTATAATATTAGTATAGAAATTGAACAAACAGTGACAAACGACAAGATCGTTTCATATAATCGCCTTCATTTACATTGAAGTGTACATTGTTTTCGTAATAAATATAATCAAGTACCTACATTTTTAGAAACGTCTTTGAAATACAGATGTAACCATAAATAGATGTTGTTAAGAAGAAATCCACAAAACAAATTACAGGTAACAAAATTAATAGGCACAATATAATCCCGATGATTCATGAAAATGTTTACTCGCTCACCTTAAAGCGAGCCCAACAAGGCTAATCTGAGAGATGTATCTTCACAATAAATATCAGTTCTCAACAACCGTTTAAAATATGTCATCCTTTTGTAACAAACATCTCACTTAACTGTTGAATAACCACCGCCATTCCAATATCAAGCTTAAATCGAACGTGCTAAAGTCCATTTCAGTTCAGAGCACCCGCCGTGATGATATTAACAACAGGGTAAAGAAAGACCGTTATAAAATGACCCAGCTGGCCTCCGCGTTTCGTCTGAACGCCGGAGTCGTGTTGAATTGTGCGGAGTCCAAGTGTAGTTGGTCGATTTATTGAGTCGTGCCGGAAAGTTTTGCAGATATTGAAACGAATGGCGCCACCTGTTGAGTCCAGTTCGCAAGTTTGTTAATGGCCGTACCTATTTGCTGAATGGTGCCGCATCAGTTACTGTTGGCACTGAATTAAAATGCGTAATAAATCGCCCAAGTTGATGCGAGTCGTATTGTTTTCGTGGGCAAATATAAGAGAGGCCGTGAGGACGCGTGATTGTAAATTGATATTATTTTCTTTTGTTTCTTTATTGACTTGTAATGCAACATTCTTTGTTGCTGATGTTTAGCGTCGGTTATGGTGAAATCCCAGATCGAAATGGGATGTCTTATGTTGGTAATCATGATGATGGCTTTCAATTTTTTTCATGTTGTATTGTAGTAATAGATTTTTAATAACTAATATAAGTAGTAATTAGTAGAACTTTTTATTTGATACCTATATTGAGGAACTCGGGGATAAATATACACCTACTTGCGGAATTTTGCTGCGGCGCTCTATTATTATGTACTAGCTGCGCCCCGCGGTTTCATCCGCGTAAGTTCATATCCCGTAGTAATATCGGGATAAAAAGTTGCCTATGTGTTATTCCAGTTGTCCAGCTGTCTACGTACCAAATTCCATTGCAATCGGTACAGCAGTTTTTGGGTGAAAGAGCAGCAAATACACACACATCCTTACAAACTTTCACATTTATAATATTAGTAGGAAGTAGGATAGGACTTACAGCGATACGCAACCTTATAATATAAACTCACAGCACTCCAAGATTAACATTAATTGGTCTAGTGGTTAGTGTCATGAGCCAGTCTGACGGAGGAACAATTTATATCGAATGTAGATCTAAATTCAGTATCGAGATACAGTGCCCTATATTCCTAATGTCTTTAGTGTTTAGATTTTAGAATTCGACGTATTTTAATTTATTAAAGTATGTATAGATATTTGTTGCCTGTCCAGTGTTGAAGATTTCTTTCATGTTATCCAAACATTCACTTCTTAAAAGTTGGGAATATTTTTATACAAAACTAATACATGAAAAATGTATGTATAGCATAAAACATGAAGAGTACATTTTTCAATTTCTTTAAAGAAAAGCAATATGCGAATAATTAAACGCAAAATAAATAATCTTGCTTACCTTTTACCACAGTTATAAATAACAGAAGTGACTTTTTTACGTATTAACGTATTTATAATTAACGTGCCATTTACATATGTACACAAATCATAACCTATAACCGAACCGCATTCTAATTTTTTTTTGTATATCCGCAATGAGAACAAAGAAAATTCAGGTTGCGACGTGAGAAAAAAAGACAAACAAATAACACTTTCTTATTTATAAGATTTGCTAAAATTATATTTGTCATTTAGTTATTAAATATCGTCTAGGAAAAAAACTTAAGTGTGTTTTTATTTTAATAAATTAACCTGATTAAATTCGAATACAAAATCTGTCTTGTTATATCATAAACAAATCAAGTGGCAGCATTTGAAGCGAAATATTTAATTGTAATGGCGCGTAATTAAAAAACATTTGCATCCAATGTTTGCCGTAAGGATAAAAAAGTGATATCAAAGTCTTGTGGAGAGCTCGTTTAAGCCATCGAACGTTCTAGACCGTGGCAGTACGGTCCGAGCGAAATTAGACCGGCGGACGTGCGTTCCTTTGTGCGCCATTTAATTTGGTGTCGTAACGGAGAGCAACGCAAGCAAAGGGGAGCTTATTACGCTCGGCGTTTTACGAGCGAAGCGGGCGAGCGGAGCGGGCGAACGGTTTTTTTGTGAGCCGCCCCCGCGATGTCACGCGCGAGGGGGTCGGCGCTCGCTCTCTGGGATCAGCTTGTGTTCAGGGCTGCTACAGCACTTTATACTTGTACGTATATAATTGTATCGTAGGGTTTTCAGAGTATTGTCTATTTATATGTATGTGTTATTTATTTCCCATGTTGTAGTGTATTAGGTTTTTTATAGCAAACTACACATGAATATTGAAAACGTATTTGCTTACTATGCTTGGGATTACAATGTACATTATGTATATGTGATGTTAAAAATAATTTTAATTAAATATTAGTTATGTTCGTTTCAATTGCCTAACTTATCAGTGGCCATTACAAACACGAATGTCGAGGGAAACTGAAAAAAAAAAACAAATTGAATAAAATTTTCCCATTTATTGATACGTACAACCGCCAGCCCTAACTTCAAAGTCGTCGTAGTCTTCATTGTAATACCGCTGGAGGCCGCGTCGCGTTGCCATAACAACCACCCTCCTACCTGCCCTCATTAATATGTACTGGACCCAACTGGACACTGTCTTGGATATCGGAGTAAGCGAGACCTCTCAAATCGACACCTGAAAATTTTATTAACACTGTAGGTAAGGACTAAGGTTCTCGTGGATATGATTAAATTTTAGCGTATATTGTTCGATATAAATATTGGATGTGTTTTATATATGTATATTATAATGTATTTCATAAATATTTTTTTTTCTGCATAGTTTTTATCACGTAAGAAATGCTTGTATCGTCATAATAATTAGGAGACAATTAACAAATATTTAACATCTCATTGCTCAATCTCGTAACATTAACTCGTTTAAATAATGATATGGATTTTTATTGATTCATGTTATGTGAATAATTAAAGAATTAGATACTTTTATGGACGTCCATTTTTAAATATTTCGCATTTGTTTGATGTTCTTTATATTTGTCTTCGGCTTATTATAAGTAGATATGGCTCGATGTTAACGATCGTGATTAATTTAAAGTATTTAATGTTTTCTTTTAACCGTATACCCTTAATATAAAATATAATATATATAATTGCATGTATTTATGTAGCTCATATTGTGTTCTGATGTATAAGCTATATTATTGTATTTTATTTATTAAAATCCATTCAGTAGTTTTTATATGAAAGAGGAACAAACATTCAACCATCCATACTTACCAAATTTCGCGTTTATAATATTAGTAGGATGTACCATTCGACTGATGGACAAATCCGAGGTGGACCGCTAGTAACATAATATCTATAAACAAAGCTATATACAAGTATATCCGAAGTAAATATGAATATTCCAACCAGATATCTAGTACCTTATGTTTCGTAGAACACAGTATATAGACGACCATAGAATGTAGGTCGTGGCGATCGAAGCGTTTTCCCAGAATTACCTGAACCAGGCTAGCACTAACTAACTATGTATAGTTAAACATAGCTATGTACTCAACTATGTGCTCGTGTCAGTTCAACGGACACTCCTTAGTAACATCTGAGAGACCTTTGAATGCGTCAAACGTAAATACTGAAACCAGGGTTTTCCGTACATTTGGCTAGTTAATTCCGAGTTGAGTAGTTTGATTATTTCCAGGTTTAAAAGGGTTTTTCAATGTGTTTGCGGATGCTTCTTTTAGTATTGATTACTTTGTATTTGGACTAAATTATACAATATCATTATACTATTCATAAAATTGTCAATTTAACCCGATTGAATTAGTGTAGCGATATCTTGACGAAAAAAACACACACGTCCATTCTGCTTATATGAATGTATTGTGTTTATAAGTATAATGTAATATCCACAGAATAAATTTTAATTTCGGAATATAAAAACATAAAACCTCTTTTCACTCAACCCTACACTATTCGTAGTATAACATAGTATAACACGGCGTAAATTGTACAGTTTCATGTGACATCCTCTCGGTCAATACAATATTTAGATATTATAGACGGGGTGGGTTGCTTATTACGCGGCGCAGCGGTCTTACTTGTAAGGAAATTAGCAATTTGCGCGGCAACTAATGCGGACGCCGCGCTAGCCGTAGCTTGGGTAAACTCGACTGGGTTTCTTAAACTATATTATAGCTTCTTATATAGATATGGTCGGTCTCAGTATTGGTCTTTAGTTTGAAAAGCTATTCGGAGATATGTGGCATGTCAAATGTTATGGTGCAGATTTTAGTAAGCTTAAAAAATACTAAATCTCTCTAGTTTTATTACTCAGAAAAGTATGGAGTAATGTGCATAATACATGGATAATTTAGATTACGAATATATACTTGATTATGTCAAAATTTAATACTCCAACAAACGTCATTTTATATTGCATTATTCCTTATTGCAGTTATCTTTTTTTCTTCAATAGTTCATGAGATAAGTGCTTTGAAGCAAACAAACTCTTCAGCTTTATGTTTCCATACTATATATGTTAAACTAATAGACAATTAATTATATTTTTATATTTAAATGAAGATAAGTATATTATTATTTTATAAAGGACAAGGTAATTTATAAAAATAATAGAAATTTTGGTCATAATTATTCCAAATTGTGCATTAAATCTATAACACAATGAAAACATTGTATTGTTAATAAAAATACAATACAATATGACATTTAAACCAATTTACAATAATATTTGTGGAAGTATCAACATTAATATCGTGATACTCACTCGACTCTATGAGCGTTGATGTCTTTTTCAAAAACAGACGATAATCTATTGTGATCTTTCCTTTATGTTATTAATATATTTTTTTTAATTATTTTAGTTATATCATAGGTATTTACGAAGAGTGTGGAGAGGAGGAGAGTGTAACTTTCATATTAAGATTGGGTGGAATTTTGAAATTGTGTTTTTAAGACAGTTATAGAAAGTTCTTATATAATGGTTTGCTGATATTTATAAACAAATGACTGCACTATTGTCACACTAGTATAGTCTTATTACGGGTGACCTGTATTACAGGTTTTTCACCTATAATAGACACCAGCTGTTCACATCTAAAGCCTGCAAATTGTAAGTTAATACGGAATTTTAGCTTGTGACTGTTTATTTGGAATAAATTAATGTTTTTTTTTATTTATTACTAGAATTTTGTAAATGAGGTGACTTTTACACTATAAAGAGTATTGACAATACACAAAATGCACCAAATAAATACAATTAACGTGCCAAAAGATACATACAGCTCGAGTTAATTTCATCCGATCACGGCAACATCCAATTAAGGCGCGTATTAATAAATTATAGTCAAAAGTTGACCACACATGGGTGCCGCGGTGAGAGGCGAGGTCGGCGCACATCTGCGCTGCGTGCCGCATCTGCCGCGGTATGCGCGGGCGCATGCTCCGGCCCGATGATAAGGAGTCACGTACACTGGATTGTTGGTTTTTTTTTGCGATTATTTTAGTTAGCTGTGCCCCAAGGTTTTACCCACGTAGTACTTGATGTATACTTTAAGTATATAATACCTAAAGTCTTCATCAGTAAATGAGCTATCTAACGACGAAAGAATTTTTCAAGTAGGACCAGTCTTTCCTGAGATAAGCGCATTAAACAAACCAAACAAACTCTTTAGCTTTATAATATTGGTATTATATATTTGAATTTAGCTGATTGGGTTTATTAAAGTAGTGCTTTTTACGCTTCGCCTTTTAATATACGGTATATGAAACGACTGAGGTTCAGATTCCAATCGTAGCGTTTATTGTTATTTGAGAGATAGAAGGAAACGTTATTAAATCACTGGATATTTCTATAACGATTCGATTTCTGTATTTTTATATACAATCACCATAAATGTCATGGCCATTTTGAAAATACATTAATGTAGTATTTTTAGTAGTTATTTTTGTATTTAATTAGTACTTAGTAGCTGATCAGGTTTAACCCGGAATTTAATAAAAATTGTGTTCATAAACGTGCGAAATTTAAACTATTCGTATATAATTATAATCATTTATGAAAGAATAAACGTGACTATATGGTAAAGGGGCCTTTAACGTAATTCGGCGCCGGCGGAGGTTGACGGCGATCACTGGCGTTTTTGTACTTTTTGCTATGTTGCCTGCGTCGAATGTTGATGGTCTATATTAACAACAGATTACGATTTCTGATTATTTATAGACTTTCAATCGATTTAGTATCGAAAGTGACGTTTATTTATTTACAAGCTTTTGCCCGCGGTTTCGCACGCGTTAAATGCGGAGTATACGCCCTTACCCCCCTTTTTTATGTTATTATAAACTTTCCTCTTTAATCTCTCCCATCTATTTGTAATAAAACCCATCAAAATCTGTTGCGTAATTTTAAAGATTTAAGCATACAGAATATGTTACGATATGTAGTGATTTCGTTATTTATTAGATACAGATCATATTTCGAAAATGAAATATCGCACAACTTACAAAGTTATGTCTTTCCAATATGATATGATAGGAATAAGCCGCTACTTCGCCCGGGTTTACCCGTTATAAAAGATGACTGACGTGACGTGACTGAGTGACAGCTTCGCTAAAATTATTCATTACCCATATCCATCATTTGAAATAAAAGTTGTTCGTTTATAGTTGTATTTTGGGAGTGAGCTTGTTTAATTTTCTTATATCTGACCTCAATGAGCCCTAAATTTTGGTAAGGCTAGATCAAAAGTCATTACTAAGGATAGAAATCTACTAATATTATAAATGCGAAAGTTTGTATGGATGTGTGTCTGTTTGTTGCTCTTTCACGCAAAAACTACTGAACCGATTCCATTGTAATTTGGTACGTAGACAGCTGGCCAACGGTAATAACATATAGGCAATCTTTTTATCCCGATATTCCCACGGGATACGGACTTATGCGGGTGAAACCGCGGGGCGCAGCTAGTTATCCAATAAATTCGGGCAGAATTCCTCTGACCATTTGGAGTCAGTACCACAAAATGGGGTGTAAATATTTTAAATATTAACTGATATGCGAAATATCTTTACTGAATTTCTAATTGCGAAGGTAGATCTAGAGTTATATTTCCGCTCGCGGCTTTGCTCGCTGTCTTCGTGTTACTGCGCTATAACCGGTTTCCGCCCAAATTTCCATCCCCTATTTATCTTTCGAGTTATATCGTAGCGACAAATGGCAATGCGTCATGTATCTTCTTCTGTAAGATACTGTTTAAGACACCGTCAGACAGACAGTTAAATGGGTTTGGATGCTCTGGTTTTTTAATCTATACTAATGTGGGTTATAAAGCTGAAGAGTCTGTTTGGTTCTTATCTCGGGAACTACTGGTCCGATTTGAAAAATTCTTTAATTGTTAGATAGGCCATTTATTGAGAAAAGCTTTAGGCTATATCACATCAAGCACTACGTGGGTAAAGCCACTGGGTACAGCGAGTATATAATAGATATATACTAAAAAGTGTTATACATTACAGTATATGTATTTATGTATGACAAACAGCAGGATATAATATGTTCACGTTAAATAATATTTGAAATACGTATCAATTACTAGGCGAAATTACGAGTTATTTAAGTGTGAAGCCTTAAATTATGCAATCATTGAGAACCGTCATGTAGCCTTTTAGTTTAGGTTACGTAAGGCTAGGTTCTACTCTATGATAGATAAAAATGATCATTGTTACCTAACTCCACTGTCAGAACTTTTACTATTTCATATTTATTAGTTGTGTTATAATTGTGACTTGGAAGCACTCCATCTCCGCAGAAGATGCGCGAGAAATTGTAGCGTGCGAATGCTACTGAGTTTGGTATTGTGAGTGGGGGAGTTCGAGGGTCGTATGCTCACTCTTTCTTGTCATTAACTTCTTTCCCGTCGTCAAACCTTTCAATATCCCTTTCAGTTTAAAAACCTGTCGATGTATTTGTAGAGATATTATCTCTACATATGTTTGTGAGCGGCGGTCACTTGCTATCAAGCGTTCTACCAGCGCAGTTGCCCGCTCTTTCATGAAAGTAAAAGAAAAAAAAAAAGAAAAGAAAAGAAAAGAATCATTACATTAATTCTTAAACCTAGAATGTTACGTTTGTGTCGTAGACTTTAAGTTTCTACGAATTTACCAAGTAAAAAGTGAAGAAATAAAAAGTAACTAAAAATGTTACTGTGGTTTTAACTAAACAACTGCGGAGAAATAGGTGACAGATAGAGGTGGAGGTAGTTCACAAACAACAATTTTTGTATGACCTTCAAGACATATAACATCTCAGTCTCCCCGTGACCACGCTCGCTCTAAAGTGTTCGAAACGTCGGGTTAATAATATAATGAATAAATCGCGTTTAAAATCCGTTAAAAAGTTTTTAATTTCTAATCAAGATTTATTCATTACTTACGTCATTTCAGTATCCAATGCGGAGGTTTATGCAGTGAGAGTGGTGACGGAGTGAATAAATCCGTATTATTAGATGTTTTGACCGTTGTACGAAAAATCGACACCTTTGTTTAGAGTTTTAGAATTGGAAAAACGGTCGTGACACCTGTCGAAGTAATGGAAACGTGTCTTTAATGTATGCGGTTAAACTTTTACACTGTTATTAAATTGGTAAATTGACTTGGAACTAGAACGGGTTATCTATTATTTTATTTTATTTTTTCAAGTAACACAGATTAATTTTGTTATTATCATTAATTCTTCGCTAGTAACAGTGTCGAAATTGTAATTATATTGTTTATACATTAGCGTAGTAATTTACTGGTAATCTCTCAGTGTTTTGATCCGTGAATCAATCTCTAAATACTGCCAACTAAAAATTCTGTTTATTTTAAGCGCAGCAAGTGAAATGGCCCCCTCACAGATCGACAACATGTATAGCTCGGTCCACTAGGCAAGTGGCCGGAGTAGATTCGGCAATTATTGTCCGTCAGCAAGGAGGGGTGGGTGGGGGTAAGACGGCCACCGTAATTAATTGGCGCGACGCGAGGGGCCGACCGCGCCGCGTCTCTGCCGCGGTATTGCGCGTTTGTGGTGTCCACTCTTTCTGGGTTTTGGGGATATGTTTTATGCGGTTCTTAAGAGATTTTAGATAAGATTTTAGATTGGTTTTGATATGAATCTTTTGCGTGGGTTTTATGGTATGCCGTAAGCGCGTCATGTTAAGGTTGTTGTTTTTTGTTGAACGTTACTGTGGGTTGGGAACAGATTAAGAGGTCGGCCTTATCTTATTAATTTAAGATTCAGAATGACATGTTCTGCATAGTAATATTTAGTTCAAATATAACGTTATTGAGTGATCAGCAGTTCATCGATAGTCAAAGTATGGTTTATTCTATCCATGATTTTGTGTAACTTTTCTTTATCATACCCAGTTTTAATATTTTATAAATTGTTTTCTTTTAAAAGTCGTATATTTTGACAGAGTTTTATATGTTGTGTATTTAATGATAAAATATATAAATTCCTAAAATTTCAAGAAATGATAGTAATCCTAGTGCTGTCGACCAGCGATCCAACCGTAAACGTCTCACCCACACGCCGTGAGCGCCCGCTCGCCATTCGCCTCGCTACACATCTACTATTATATCTACGAACAGCGACCAACCTAACCCGACCCCTCCGCCTGCATCCAAAACCTTCCCCAGCCCGCGCGGCTTAAAGGCGACCGAGGAAACAGGGGTTCAAGTTATACTGGACGGCAGCCAATACCGCACTACACCATCGTTCAGTATAATTAGAACCCTGACCGCGGGCTTATTCCTGCCCGCTCGCGTCTCGGTTGGGCGGCAGCGAGGGGGGTGGGGCGGGTCGAGTTACGCTGGCCTAGTGGGTCATACGTTGCGCCAGTGTGAGTGTTAGTGCCAGTGGACCTCGGTTCGCTTAAGCGTAAATTCTGTTGCGTAAGTTAGAAAAGACGTCTGGTACTCGAGATAGCTTGGCCCAATATATTGGAAGGCCCGGAGCTAAAAAGATGGTTACGTTATAGTTTCTTGGCTCGCTGATATAGCGCAACATCTTGATATTTGTGGCGTAAACAAATAAAAGAAAATTAAAGAATATAGTTGTTGTTAATATGGTTGTAGTTAAAATTACATATATATACTCCTCTATTCTACATTTGTGTATCTATAACTACTACTCAGTCACAGGTTTTGAACTATCTCGTTCAACGCAACCTTTTTATGTTTGATTTATTGTGTTTATCTATACTGATATTATGAAGAGAAAACATTTGTGTTTTTGTGTGTATGTTTGTAAAGTTTTTAAACAAAAACTACTGGATCAAAATTCTTTCACCATTAGAAAGCTGTAACTTCACTGAACGACATATGTACGTCGGGTGAAACCCAGGCGAATAGACAGTAATTATATAAATTACAAATTCGAAACATTACCTATATCCATACTCATGTTAAAAAGTGTTTGTTTGTTTATTTATTTGTCCTTCTTTCACGTCGCAATGGAGAGAATGTATGTTATGATGTTTGTGTCTGGAGATAGTTAGGAGGCTAGAGAGTGACTTAGACTATTTTTAACAGCGGTGAAACATCACGCCCCCCATGGGAACTTTGCTTATCCGCGAATTCTCGGGCCGAATGCTAGTTGTAGGAAATTAGGACAATTTATTAAGAACCTTTTTGTATAGTATAAATATTTCTATAGCTTATGTGCTATTCTTCACTACATAGTATAAAACAAAGTCCCTTTCTCTGTCCGATGTCCCTATGTATGCCTTAATCTTTAAAACTATCCAACGGATTTTGTTGGGGTTTTTTTTTATAAATAGAGTGATTCAAGAGGAAGGTTTATATGTATAATAACATCTATTAAACTACTCCGAATTAACGCGTGCGAAGCCGCGAGCAAAAGTTAATCTATATATATAAAATTCTCGTGTCACAGTTTTCGTTGCCATACTCCTCCGAAACGGCTTGACCGATTCCTCTGAAATTTGGTAAGCATATTGGGTAGGTCTGAGAATCGGCCAACATCTATTTTTTATCCCGATATTCCTACGGGATACGGACTTACGCGGGTGAAACCGCGGGGCGCAGCTAGTTTTTTTATAAAAAAGCGGGTAAACGGACTAGTGAGTCGCCCCGTAGGGAGCGATCACAACTGCCTATACATGAATCCTTGTGTTATCGTCCTTTTAGGGAAGGGGTAATATATATTTTTTTTTCATTAATTGTAGGAAACATGGAAGACTATTCTGAAACATCACTACATAGTATAAAACAAATTCGCTTTCTCCGACTGTCCCTTTGTCCCTATGTATGCTTTGATCTTAAAAATTACGCATCGGATTTTGATGGGGTTTATACAATATTGTTTATATGGGGGATAGAGTTATTCAAGTGGATCTATTAAACAACTTCGAATATAACGCGCGCGAAGTCACAGGCAAAACTAGCCTACATATTAGTATATTATGTACCTACATTCAATTAATAATACCTTACGTACTTTACAAAAGATAGCAGACGGATTTGACTACAGAAGATCAATTTTTATCAACCCTGCACTTGGATTCTCGACTTTAACAATTAATAATATTAATTTCTTTTTTCATTGATCACATAATGTCCAAAAAATGAAGCGATTCGTTACAGCATTGAAAAGTAAACTTTCAACGACTGTTAAAGGCGATTACGTAGGGTTTCGACACAGACGTTTTAACTTTATCGCCTGAATGCCTGACCGGTGACATGCCTAGATGACTGTGCTAAAACTGGTCGCGGTTTTCGATATTATTATCCACGAATAAACATAATTATGAGACAATAGACGTAAGTCAGCGTGGGTTTTTCGGAGTTGGAACAGTAATTCGGTTAAGTGTACCATTTTATAATAGTCATAAATATATACATGTATAAACTATACGTATAGAGTAATTGCTAAGCTGCTTTTTATAATATATAACCTACTATATTTGCTCACGGCTTCGCACGCGTTAAATTTGCAGTAGTTTAATAGATGCATATAAACCTTTCTTTTGAACCTCTCTATCTATTAAAAAAACATCCCATCAAAATGCGTAGTTTTAAAGATATTAGCATACATAGGGACATAGGGACAGAGAAAGCGACTTTGTTTTATACTATCTAGTTATTTATGTAACGATGAATTTAAGACGATGAATTAAAAAAAAAATGTCGTTTGTTCTCACTAGTCATATTTCAAATTCACGATAGCCGGCAACATAAAATGGAGCGGGGGTCTAAATTCAAATTTAATTTTATCATATAAATTTTCAGCTTTAGCCACGATCAAATCTGTCTTAAAGCAGCTTTTCCCTCTCCAGCGGCGTCCGTGACACGTTTGGTAAAACTCATTCTTGGATGGTGATAGTGCATAAAAAGCACCGTTAGTGCTGAGCTGTCGGTAGACTCGCGTTCAGCAGATAAGGTGCCAAGTACCAAAATAGTTCTAACGTGGCCCCTACTTTTGGTGCTGATTTTGAAATGTATGAAACTGATTGTCGTCTTTTTATATGCCCAAATTGACTATTGATATAGAGAAAGTAAAGGTTTTGAAACATCCGTTTTTTATAAAATTTCAAAATATGATTTATCTGTTTAAATTAAACCTACATAAAATTTTGCTAGTACAAAGATCAAATGTATTATTAAATATATTCTGTATGATGGAAGATTAATGATTTCATTGCTACAGATTTGTTCACTTGGGTAAAGGCAGATGACTTTTTTTTTGTACCGACCTAATACCACTATATAATAATTACATAAGAAAAAGGAACTTCTTAACTTGCGAGCATGTTTAAAATGGTGGGGAAAGGTAGAAAAATCAATCGAGTTTAGAAAGTACGGGCGCAGTTTCCTCATTACGAGTCGAATTCTTGCCGGTCCGCCATAAACCGGGGCTGGAGCGCCGAATGTGAAACGGGACTCATTTGTACACGCCGGCTTTGATGGCTCTTTAACTACGGTATCCACGGTCTATACATTATATATCGCTCGCTGGCGCTTTGTGCGCAGCTACGGTTAGTATCTTTTCTCGTTATCGAGTTTCGTTTAATATCATTACCCTTGTGTAAACCGTGCGGCATAGTTGTTTTTTTATGTCATAGCGGGCACCTGAGCTGGCAGTTCGACTGATGGTATGCGATCACCATTGCTCATGAATATTTTTAGAGATAGGACCGCTGCGAATGCATTGCCCGCTTTTAAGGGGAAAGGGATAAGGAAAGTATTGACAACTGAAAGGAATGGGAAGTGCGAGGAAGGAAAAGAAAAGGAATACATTAGAACAGACTCTTAAAAATAAAGAAAACGGTTATTCTGTTGGCTTCATTCAATCGTTTTTCTACTTTCTCCTTCTCGCCTCGTCTTCGACGATTTCTTCTTTTTCTGGTCCTCTCATGTAGATGAATACTGGTCAACATACTCGTACATGTAAACCATTGGATCTCGCGTCTAGTAGTTTGATTCCCTTAAACTACAACAAAAAACATTTTGATCAAGTCACAAGTCGTTACCTGATCGATTCATTACTGATTAGCTTATATTCCATATTTGCTTTTTTCTCTGTTTCAGGCTTGTAAACCGCGGGGCGCAGCTAGTATTCAATATATTGATGCGCAAAACGAATTGACTAGCTCGTAGGTCTTTATTTATTCTGTCCTTTTAATGACATCGAAGAAATTTTGTGAAGAACGCATTATAAGTGTGGGAACTCGTAGGAACAGTATAGGGACAATACTTGTGTCGTGTACTGTAGTGTGCTAACAAATTATTGTGAGCAAATGATAAGTAAGAAAGTTATGTAAATTTGCCTGTGCCAGCACTTCGCAGGCGTCGCTGTAATCGTCCTGGTAATGATGTATGCGACACCTAGCTAATGTGTAGTAGACATTTACATATTATAACCATTTGCCAGTCGCTGGTGTTTATTGAGCGCTGTTTTATGTCAGGTGTGACAACTTTTGTCCTTGAACAGGTTATTTGTGCTGCGATTCGTTGTTGAATAACATGCTCGAGATTATTATCGCTGCAGCAAAGAAACAGAACTTTTGTAATTATACATTGAGTTGCTGTTTACTTCACTACTGTCTCCCCGTGACCACGCTCGCTGTAAAGTGTTCGATACGTCAGGGTAATAATATAATCAATATATCGCGTTTAAAGTCCGTTACTAAAGTCTTTAATTTCTACTGTTTATTTCTTAAGTACATGAAAATAGGTTGCACATATTTTATGTTTGCTGTATTTACGTTGTATATATTTTAATATGATATATAGTATCAGATCTAGTATATCTTGCGCACGTTCGTACACCATATATGCATGCCAAAGATACTTTCCTTAGATAAGCGTGAGACTGGTGCAGTTTTTGAAATATCGATATCGGTACATTCTAAAATATTACAGTTAGAGAACAAGTAGATTTTGTTGTAAATTTGTATACAATTATTATTAAGAAGTGCCGAGTTACATTTTATTTTCAAATACTACATCTATCCAGAAAACAAAGTTGTCAATACTAGTCCAGCTGTTTTACGGAAAAGTCACAATTAACTAGCAAAAAAAGGCAAACGTTTTCAATACAAATACTTTTTGCGTCAGTTTAGTAAAAATAACAGATATTTTATTAGTTGCATAGATATATTTATCCGTATAACTAACCGTAAAGATTTTCATAAATAATCTTGTATACAAGCACATGAAATCTTTCTAGCAACATCTTAAACGTTGAGATACGTCGCAAATTGATATACGATTTTACGAATATACCGTCAATGTACAGTAGGGCTCAATTCCCTTAGCCATTATATTGCGGCCTCCACACGGGATTCTTTGCATGTCTTTAATCAATTATTCCCACGTAGCCGGTGGCTGTCAAACGAAAAACACGACTTGTAGGGAGGCTAGGGAGGGTCGGCCGCGCGTGTTATCGAGCCACGGTGTTCAATCGCTCTACCTGCCTCTACGGGGGACCCGCGTCAATAGTGACAAGCTATCTTCGATCCGGCTCAAGTTGCTACTGTTTGTTGTTGTATTATTCAAGGGAAAGGCGGTTAAGACGCTTACGATGTATTTAAGTACAGCGATCGTGGGACCAATTAACGCATCTTTGGCGTTGGACGTTTTATTTTTAAACTATAGCTAGCTTACCGTTTCTTAGGATATTACCAGGATATTAGTACTTCGAGAGGGACTTCAAAATCGAGTCGATCTTTGTATTACGCCGTGTGTATGCAAAATATATGACGCCTCCACGACTAAATCTATGGATTACACGTTACATTTACATATAGATAGACTGCGTAACATCGTTGTGTTAACGCTTACGTGCACTAAACACTAACGGTAATTTTAATATAGCAAATTGATCACGAGAGCGTCAACTGCAAAACGATATTTACATATAAAAATCGTACAGCGGATAGTTTTAACTGCGCGACCAACAAAGGGAACGGGTTATTTATCCCCGCTTCAAATTTGAAATACAAAAGTGAGTTGTCGGAGCGTCCTCACTTTGTTTCAATAGTGACGCCCGTGGAGCGATTAAATCGAACAAAAAACGTCATCGGAACACGAAGCCGCGACCCGCTGCGATAACAAACAGTTCTCTGAAAAACAGCTCCGCAGCAGCGAACCGATGACCGTGCCACTATATCAACTTTATCGTTTTTGCGTCCATAACTTGGCACCCTCTGCGCTCGCCGAAAGCCAGTAAGTATGTAAATTACAATCGCGAGCGGCCGTCCTCGGATGCCCACTTATCTATTCAAATTTGGATTCGGAGCGGGTTTGCGTCGCCGGCCCGCGCTAATCAAAATCCGATCAGCCATTAAGTCCTCTCACTATCTCCGCTTAGTTTACGAGCGGAGGGAGCGCGGGGGCGCCGTGATCACTTATTTATGTGGCAGGGCTGAAAAACTACCCTCGCTCGAAGAGGCCGCGCGTACCGAGAGCGCCATAAACCCGACGCGGCTTTGTAATCAAGCGAGCCGCGGTTTTTATGAGCTCGCCTTTTGCAGTCACCGGTCGGGATAAATTTAGCTCGCTATCTGATGTAGCTGCATATAAACTTTTATACCCGCGTCGCTGAAAGGAACGAGTCGCGTACGGTATTGCATTTCCTCGGCTATAAAACGTGGCTAGCTGGGTAGGTAGGTAGGTGGTTGCTAGGTAGGTGTCTATATTTAACGTTTCCACGGATGAGTGTCTAATGAACAAAGCATGGTGGGTAGAAGGCATCGAGGTGTGAGTGTAGGCGGGCTCTCCTCGCGTTATCGGTGACGGCCACGAATCGTGTGTATTTTTACCACAGCGTAGGCAATATAAGGGCATGCTGCTGTTGAGGATAGCAGCGGACTAATTTTAAACATAACATAATATTACACATTTATTGTTCTGAAGGTACATTGAACAGGGTCGTTTATTCGTTCGTTTATTGGCTATCTGATATTCAATAGTTTATGTACTGAGAAAACGTGAATTTTTACTTTTACTTATATTAATTTTTCTTGACAAATACCTAGAATATGTTTATCATAAACAGTGCTGATTTTTTAATACAGTACAAGGCGATGACATACCATAAAAGTGTCGTAAAAGTCACGCGGTTGGCTAGCCTATAACCTCTATAGCAATTCTTAAATAAACATACAATTAATTAGTTTTGATTAAGTACTACACAAAAATGTTCAGTGTATTCCTTATTGCCTTATTTCCGCTACCTCTGTGCTCATCACCACACCGCCTCACAGCGCGATGTAGGCAATACGGTATTATCGTATTTTTACTGAGATCGATGGGCCCCACCGAGCCACCTGTGCGCTTTTACTGAATATTACGTCTTGTGTATGTAACTATGTAAATATAACAGGTTTGGGAAGTAGGAGCATCTAGTTGCAGGAAACTTTTGAAGATAGATAGATAGATATTCGGTAGATCTGAGATCGGCCAACGTCTTTTCTTCATACCCCTATATAATAAGAGTAAGGCACAATAGCCAGGTCAGCTAGCCCTATCCTACTCCTACTAACCCTACTCATATTATAAATGCGAAAGATTGTAAGGATGTGTGTGTGTGTGTTTGTTGCTCTTTCACGCAAAAACTACTGGACCGATTGCCATGAAATTTGGTATGTAGACATCTGGACAACTGGAATAACATATAGGCAACTTTTTATCCCCATATTCCTACGGGATAAGGACTTACGCGGGTGAAACCGCGGGGCGAAGCTAGTAATTATATAATACTAGCTAAGCCCCGCGTATCTACATATTTAATTTCATTATAATCGGTTCAGTAATTTTTGTCATTACAATCGGTTCAGTAATTTTTGCGTGAAAGAGTAACAAACATACATACATATGTTTTTTATTGTGAATCACTACATAGTATAAAACAAAGTCGCTTTCTCTGTCCCTATGTCCCTTTGTATGCTTAAATCTTTAAAACGCACGGATTTTGATGGGTTTATTTTAAAAGATGTGACTGTGATTCAAGAGGAAGGTTTACTATGAATTGACGCATGCGAAGTCGCAGGCAAAAGCTAGTAATAATATAAAAGAAAATACAGATTAACATATATAGACAACAACTCACAAATGTTTTCTGAATATTTCACATACACATTTTTACTATGACGTAGAAATTTGCCTTTTTATTGATGTAGCGAGATATGTACTATCTTATCATTGCTTTATATAATCTGTCGTGACTTGTGCCAGTCAGCGCGAAATGTCAAACATAGATCATAGAAAGTTGACAGCGCGCCAAATGATGGCGTATGAATATTGGCCTCGTGTCATTGTCTGTGATTGCTCTTGACGAAAAGTTTTCGTAGTTTAACGTTCAGCATACCTACAGCGACGCTGATTGATTCAAGGTTTTCGCGTGCTATTTATAAAGACAATTGATTTTTCTTTAATCACGATGGATTTAGTTAATTGCTCGGCATTCTAGAAGCTTATTTCAATCAATTGATTAAGGTTTTCCATATTTACTTTAAAGCCAAAAAGCATGCTCCAAGTATTTATATTTTTAATTTATGTCTAAATAGAATCCTCTAATCGAATATTAATTATTAAATCGTGGAAGTTTGTTTATATTTTCATATATTATTTGTTGTTTGATCTGTGTCTGACGTCGAACTGAAATCGATAGTAGGTTATATTGCATAAGTTTTATTATATTAAATGGAGGAGTTTTATTCATGGGGTTATTACCAATAACCGCCAAGAAAACCCCCAAAAACTTAATAATTACAGGATTTTTGTCCCTATTAGTATGTAAATTCTATTACATATAGGTTCTTGCCGTCACACAAAAACAACAACGGAGACGTTTAGGTAGCGTGACGCATGGCAAGCCGCGTGTCGCCCTTGCAAAGGTGACGCGACAATTAACGCCCGGTCATTCCTCCGCCGTCCGCGGCTGGCGCGGTGTCAACGATTCCGATCGCGCCGATAGCGGCCGACCGGACGCGAGGGCCGCGCTCCGCGGTGCCGGAGCCGGTAGGGCTGTCGCACAGCTGTAATTCGTGGCTGGATTATTTAAAAAAAAAAGCTTGATTCGTGATCCTTTCCCTATTATATGTTTATAAAGTATTTTATATGGCTTTCCGACAAAAGTGCATTAATAAATGCGATGTGATTATACATGTGGTATTTCTATCTATGTGAAATTCATACACAGATATTAGGAAAAAAAATATGAACATTAATAATTGATACTTTCACTTGATATAATTAATACTAAAAGCTACATAAGCTTTCTTATGTTTACCTTTATTGTTGTATTGTAGATAACCAATAGTTTTATTCATAAATTAAATCACTAACTATATGTATGTCTATTCCAATATCTCAAACATCATCAACCAACCAATATGGTAAATATTTGTAGTGTTTATAAATAAACATGTTATTAAGGTAATATAATTAGGATAATATATATTTAGCCAACTTTATCTTTATCGAAGTTTCAGTTCAATTAGACATCGTCTCATACATGTCACAATAAGTTACTTACTGGAAAAAATTGTCACTGTGATAAAACGATTATATTCCATAATAATAATAACAATTTGTTTCGGCGTGTTGGATCTGTGTCCTCACGTAAGCCTTGCAAAGGACCGGGTATTATCCTTCTCGTAGTATTCGATTCGAAAAGAGAAAAATAATAATATAATCATACATTAAACAATTAATTACTGGCAGCCCTACCGCTAAGCATGTCGCAACGCTAAATTGTGAGCTGCACGCGCTCTCTAGACGACCGCGCTTTTATCGTCCAACGCGTCCAATATAACTTGCTCATTGCTACCTCGCAGCTTGTATATACTTCTATATAATATGTAGTCACATGATCGGTGACGCGGACTTCCTAATCCATAATAATCCTACTAATATTATTAATGCGAAAGTTAGTAAGGATGTGTGTGTGTTTGTTACTCTTTCACGCAAAAACTGCTGAACCGATTGCAATGAAATTTGGTACGTAGACAGCTGGACAACTGGAATAACATATAGGCATGTTAGATAGCCCCCGGCTGGATAATTTGTCAGATTATAAAACACACTACCTATGATGAAGACTTAAAAAAATGTGTACGGATGGGAACCAGCGAATGTGTTTGTTTCAAATATTCATATGAGAAACTGACGTTATATCCAACACCCTACAACCAATGCTGCTGACTGAGCTGACTCATTAATTTCTTCAATATATTTGGTTATTTATAATATGTCAAATTTTCAAGCTGGAGAATGGGAGAAGTTGACAATCAGCTGATTATTTAACGATAACTGGTTAAAGATCGTACCGTTCAGCGACATCTGTCGGTTTCCTGAAGTTATTCAAGGGTCGTAATTTATAAAATATATTTAAGGAACAACTTTATTTGGTTCTGCGCTTTGTTTTTATTTCATTTAAAAATATATATATATACATATATATATGTCAAATAAAACTTGTTTTGCAAGAAGTTTCTTTTTATATTATTTCATTACAAACCTTTGGTAAAACATATGTGCTTACGATAAATTTATAAAATATAGCATTATAATATAAATGCTTACGATAAATAAATAAAATATAACATTCCCTCTCTTTTGAAACCTTATCAAAAAACTATCCCTAACAATTTCCACAAATTAAAATTCTAAATTCAAGTCTAAATGACTCGCAACACGCAAAGCTCATACCATTTAAAAAAACATTTTTGAATATAGAACAACCCGATGTTTTGATTACAAATGGAATAAACTGCCGCCCTTTCACTTTCATTCATGCCCAATGCCCAACTAAAACAAACTTTATTTCATTTTATAAATGTGTGTATCGCCGTCGCGCGCCCTCTGCGCATGTTTGCGTCTGATCAAAGATTAAATCCTGAGACTGGTTGTTTGAGGAAATCCAATTACTGCCTTTAACTGTCAATCCTTTTGCGGGCTTAAAATCTAGGAACGTGTTTTGAAGTAAATGAAGAATATCTAGTCTTGTGCGTTTCGGAATTTGTATTGTTTTGCTTTGTTTGAAAATAGATTCAGCAGTTTAAAAAGATGATTATGCTTTGACCTGATTCATACGATGGATTTTATATGACCTAGTATAGTATTGTGGTGGCTGTGATATGACGATGATTTCGGTGACACGTGTTTTATGAGTTAACTAGCTGCGCCCCACGAATTTATCCGCGTAAGTCCGAATCCCGTAGGAATGTCGGGATAAAAAGTTGTTCAGCTGTCTACGTACCAAATTTTTTTGCAATCGGTTCAGTCGTTTTTGCGTGAAAGAGTAACAAACACACACACAACCTTACAAATTTTCGCATTTATAATATTCGTAGGAGCAAAATTATAATATTAGTGGGATAGGATTTATTTTGAAACAGTTAAGGTTAACACATTTCATATCTGTCATCTATATTTATATTCCCTCGCAAATATTTTGTATTTAGCTGTTATTAAAGTTACTCTTTGACGGCAGTCGCAAACACATAAATATGTAGGAGGTATCGCCGCAGATAAACTTGTAAAAAGTTATGAATGAAATCGAGAGTACTGTAGTAAAGTTGTAGACTTCTCCTCCCGCACTCCGCCTACCCCCGCACCACCCCCGCTTCGTAGCCGACGATTTGTTTCATGCATTTAGTTTTATTACGTTTTTACATAATTTATGGCATCGTCAAACTTAGTTGCCTTTAACATTGGCCGTTATTAATCGCCGATTCTTTTTTTATACTATTTGCGCGGCAATTTTCGATTGTTTTATTGTTTTGCAATTCGAATTTATGATTCCTTTTTTATATCTGTGGTTGTTTTATACGCGCCTAAAAAAAAAACATTTGTTATTTATTAAATCTGTGACTAACTGTTTATTGAGTTTCTTTTGTTCAATTATAAATTTACTAATATTATAGAGTCAGTATTTTTTTCATGGAAATTAACGATGACAGTCATTTTAGATTGCACATAAATTGACAAGATTTTAAATGACTTTAAAGAAGTTTAAATATTTAATATGTATATTGTACTTATATCCAGGTTCCTAAAACGAATTATATAACTCGAATTAGAGGGTTGGGCGCGTGTGGTTGGTCGGACACGAACGCCGGGAACTAGGGCATCAGTGCCGTTCTATAAGTACCTAGACACGCTTCTAGCATACCTAGGTTATAAATACAGGACAAATAAGCTGCTTATTGAAGACTCTTTGTGGAAGGATTATTTCCATTTAAATATAACATGACTTTATAATATACATTAAGCTTGTCATATAATACATTTTATACGTTATTATTCCATGGATGTTGGATGTTGGATTAAATTATTAAGTACACGTTGAAATGTTATCGTTTTATCGAAAAAAATACTGTGAATGAATGGATAGAATATGAATTAAGTAAATTGATTTATTAAAAAAAATGATTTATTACAATCGATATAGAAATAATAAGTACATTTTTGTGGATAATAAACAGCTATTGTAAGGAATTGGTTGACGAGTATTTTATGACCTACTAGCTAATGACTACGGCGTCGCTCACTGGCACAAAAAAAAAACTATTAAAACATATTTTTTATTTGAGAAGTAAACTTTATGAATAAAACATATTGGCAGTATATGATTTTGCAAATTTCGCGATGACAGTTAAATTAATAAATATAATATTTCAACGATTGCATATAATACATAAACATAACAACACAACAATTCATTTTAATATCATCTCCACTTTGTGTTGTATTGGATAGTGAAGTTCAAAATGACAGATCAGATGATGTTGCCGGCAGCAGTATATAAGACGCAGTACACAGGCTCCAGTATAACGTAGACCTTAGATGTCATGACGGCCATTTCCCTGCTGTGTTTCTGTTTTTAGATATTGCATACGTACGTTAGCAAAGCGATTGCTGTTCTAAATTTAAAAATTGATTTTCGAATTTTGAGTACCAAATTCGTATTTCGAATTTTCGAATGCCATCTCGAACTTTTAAATAAAATTGTTCTATTGAAATGTATTAAAAAGGTCACTAACCTTGATGGAGTTAAACAATTTTTTTTTAACAAACAAAACTTTAAAGCTCTAATAAATGCAGATATTATAATAGAATTGTTCAATGTATCAGACATTTGGTGGAGTATGATTATATTCCAATTAATGTAGGTATCTGTCGCATGTAATTAGGACTTTAATTCCAATTATAGGCTTTCTATGTAAGAATTTAAGGAGATTATATGATTATAATTCTCAACCCGCTCAGTGCATGTCAATGACCCCACCCTTGCGAAACGTCGTCATTAGGAGCGAGTCTAAGCTGTCCAGGAGTCTTTCGCGCTCAGCGCACGCAATGTACACCAGTATATATACAGTGCCTTATATACTGAGATACCTTTGAGTGTACGAGCGATATTTGTGTTATAACTGAGTTTGCTTGTATCGATTAGTTGATTGATTTGTATACGATGTTATACCATTCGGCGTTTCGTGTGACTTTTCGAAGACGTATTTTTTAGTTTCGCTTGGGGGTCTATTCTGAGATCTGTGTCATATTGTAGCTCCATTTAGATATACGACCTTGGGGGTATATTTTTTTTGGTGAGAAAGTCTCTCGAAAACATTCTGTTTTCCTTTTGTAGGGCAGTAGAAACATTATAGGACTCTGCCTTATTATATCCCGCGGTCACAATTTGGCTAAGGTATTTAAATTGAAGCAGAACATCCACGGGACATGATTGTTGATAGATCTAAAATGTCATGTGGAAAGACGGAATATTTATGGCGGGAATAAAAATTGCTAATCTTCGGGCATTTACTACCCAAATCGTGTAAAAGAATTGCGCTATGTTGTTTAGAAAGAGGCCACAGAAGGCCGGAGGTCCATATGCTTTTCCTTACTCTTTCCAGTCCTTTACTTTATTCGTCTAACCAATCCTTCCTTAATCCCTTTCCAAATTAAAGTTGTAGAAGTGTAAGGTCTGCAATCGACCTCCCCAAATGTTCATGGGTGGTGGTAGTGCTACCATCAGGCAACCCCCCATTGCCCATGATGACAAAATCATACTGTACATGCTGAAATGCTGTTTCACCAGGACTTCGCGACGGCTCAAAAACCGCAATTTCGATGGTTCGTGGCTGCCATTAAAAAATCGCCAAAATATCCTCTTCATTCGCCAGATTTAGATGCCACGTGATATTTATGCCTTTTATTTTCATATAAAATACATCAATACCTTTGAAACCAGGAATTTTAAAGCAATAATGAATCGATGGTCGCATTCAGGGAATCTTAGACAGTCACATCAAAATCTTTTTAAAGAGAATTGTGGGTTTTGGAAATGTGTATTAACTGGTATAGATATCATGTAATATTAATCATTTCTAATTATGATTAATTATCATTATCTTTGGACCACCCATGATCACACATTCTCAAAAAATATGCATTATACGAAATTCAACGATTCAAATTTTGAGGAACCGTATGATACAGTTTGAGTACGAAAGACTAGATTAAAAGATTACTCAACTCAACGTTTCAAACGCCTTTCAAATCATATTCAGTGTGTACTTTATTTCTGTAGTATACAAGCTGTTCGCCCCGGCTTCGCCCGTGGTACATAATATACAGCCTGTGTCACTCGGTGAAGTTGCAGCTTTCTAACGGTGAAAGAATTTTTGAAATCGGTCCAGTGATGTTTGCGTGAAAGAGTTACAAACATACAAAAGTTTTTCTATAATATTAATGTAGATTAACAATGTACCGCTCTGGTACTTGTGAAAAACCAAAACACAATAAATTATCTTTTATAGTAATTTATAAATTAACTGTTAAACTCTCAAACCATAGATTCCGATGAAGTGTTCAGTGTAAAGTTTGCCACAAAGAAGCCGCAGTGTTTAGCCGACCGAGTTGTAGCTCGCTTCCTGAGAGATGCACTTTTATAAGCTGTGAAGTTTTATCACGGGTTCACAAATATTGTCTGAAAGCTAGGTCGCGCGGTTTCATACGCGGACGCAAGTAATTTTACAGATAATGTGATATTGTAGTACATATAACTATATACCTTGGTTTCATACGCGGACGCAAGTAATTTTACAGATAATGTGATATTGTAGTACATATATATAGCTATATGTTGTATGCACCTATTTTGCGAGAAGGATGTCACAGTTGAGCCATTGAAAGCCATGCTTATCTGGGTCTCAACTGTGACATTCATTTGTAAATAGTTTACTGTACAGAGTACTCAACTGATTTTCATCAAATAAGTGTAGGAAAACTCTTTCATATATCATATTTAACACATTATTAAAACTAAATTGAAATCGCTTTACCCGTTCGGGAGCTAGGATGCCACGGAGACACACATAGACATGTGCCAGCTTATATGTAGTATGTAGCAGTAAAACACCTCTCTTTTTGTGTCGGGTGTTAGTTACAACGTCCCTGAAATTCGACTTAAATCATAATTGCCACAATTAAGTACCTAGTAATTTGCGAGAAATTCATCAGCGTTTGACCCTCATCACTCCGAATACTGCATTCATAAGACGTTACAGTGCAGCCGGGCGAAGGGAAAGCCACCTCGGCTTATTGCAATATGTAAAGCCATTAGAAGGCGAGCTTATATAACCTGTGTTATATAAACCGAGGCGGCTAGAGGCGTAGCGACCAAAATACGAGCACCTGACGCCCGGCCACTCAGCGGCTTAGAGTGCGCACAGAGCTATGCCCCGTAGCGGTTATGTGTGCTCTTACTTAATACTAGCTTCCGCCTGCGACTTCGTCGACGTGGTATAGGTACTTTGGGCTAACGCTAACTCGCAGCGCCCGCAGTGGATGTTCTCAAAAGAAAAAAAAACGATTTTGAAACATTCTTCATTGGTGCTCCGCTCCAAGTGGTTCCTAATAAATGAGTTATTAACTGAAATAAATTTTCAAATCGAACTTGTAGTTCCTGAGATTATAAAGTTTAAAAAACAACAAACGAACAAATCCTTCAGTTTAATAATATTAATATAGACATCGATTATAGCATGCACTGTCACGGTCACTGCATGAATTAATGTTAAAATTTCTATTTATTTTTATACTTGTACTCGCTAAGCAATTTTAACGAAGGCTGAAATAGTATGGGGGGTAATATTGAAACTGGACGTGGTTGACAAAATTGTGATTTTTTAAAGCTATTTAACGGTGTAAGATTAAGTGAAAACTGTGTTAAAATCTATATCGAATTATTATTTCATATAAATTAAAGTTGCATATAAGTGGTTTTACATTGTGACTATTCGAATCTAATAGATTTTCGTAAATTCGACGGTTAAAGGAACTTATTGTAAATTTTTTAACTATAGTATATAGTTGGTAGATATCATAGTGGGTTTTTATCATGAGTCGATCGTAGTTTAGTAATAAATAATATGAATTCGCTTCTCGTCCGCCCATAGCAGCCGCCTAATCCAACATCGAGCCGGCACAAAGCCTGCCCGCTGCGGTCTCCCGTCTTACCATCGCCCGATTGTGCTATACATGCATACATGTATGTGTATACATGTATGTATACCTGTATACATGTACACGTATACATTATACATGTTCTACGCCAACCGCAGCGGTGTATGTTGACGTGCTTTGATAGGGGTTCTCTTGGAGTTTACCTGTTACCTTTGATTCAATTTTATGTTGGTATAGTTTGCGTTGGGCTCTATTTAAATACCTTAAACTTGGCGTGAACTCGCAAACTGTTTGTTAATATTATTTGGTCCGTCTTTCGTAATAAATTTGGTTGACAATTTAGGCCTATCGAAATTTCTTCGATCTTCTATCTTCTGTGAATTGCAAGTAAATCTTACTGTTGTTGTCATTTGTTCAGAATTTCCCAACTTGCTAATTATTATAACATATCGACTCCAATCTCCAAGTTCTTTATTCCTCTATATAATATAATTTTTCACCGACTTTTGCGTCCTGATTTGTAACATGTTCCTTTTCTTGTGTTTGATTTTACGCGAGTATTATACATTTAGAAATTGAAAACCGTTTAACGGATTTTAAACGCGATTTATTCACACCTGTTCCTTTCCACAGTCTTCTGCATTACTTGTAATGTTCATGGCTGTGAATTCATGCTCTACAGTGATAAGTGGCGCGTATTTACCATAAGTAATTATAGGAAATTACGCGTAAAGCCTGATAGTCTAACGGTGTATGCACTTCGCATCGCACACAATGGGCCATAACCGCGCATGCATGATACGGCCTCCATCCAATACCGTTGCACTTGCACGCTGCGTTTGTTAAGATGCGTCTCTGCGAAGATCGGAATCCTCATCAGAAAATACTTACATAGGATCTAGGGCTTAAGTGAAGGCATGGCCGTACTAGTTGTTATCTGAGGATTGGCAGTTTTATAAGTACTAACTGCTCTACGTTAACGAAAACTAGACATACTACGATAGAAATACTAAGAAACATTCGGCCTAGTTATGTGCCCGATTATCAGACCAAATAGTCCACAATTTGGTATTTCTCTAGCATCACAGTTGTTATATTACAATATTAGTAGTGTTCATTGTTTTTTTTTATTATTATGAGTTACTTTCGTTTTGCATGCGTACTTGATATTTGAGCAGGGCTAATTATAAAAATTAATGTAATATTGATATTTTCACATATTCCTAGTCAACACCGACTTCTTGAAATGGTCATAATTTTACGCCCTAATTTCGTAAGATTTCCAATAAAATTCGGATAAGAAAAGTTAATACCTTAGCACGACAACCTTTCGGTTCCGAGGTATAAATATAGCATTCTAGCTTTCTAGCTAGAATGTTATGTTTTATATGCGCTATATCTGTATTATTATATTAGGAACGTTAAACACAACAGATACCCGTCGTATTATTTTCAAAGTCGTAAAGCTATTATATAATAAAGCTGACTTCGCACATCCATAACTTAAGCCGAGCATTTTAAGTGGAATCTGGTCATGCGAGATCATAGTTCATTGTATTTACGGACAATTTGGTTAAATAGATGCGGAAAGCACACTCGGCCCTGGCTGCAGACATCGTTATGTTGTAGCTACGGCTTACGACCGTATGGTCGAACGGTTATAGACGTGATAGAAAATTTTACACTCGAATGCACGGATACGATACGATTTTGTGTACCGGTAATAATAGACATTGGGCTATGAACGTCTTGTGTTGTTCGCAGTTCTGTATCTTTGAAAATCGCAGCTCTTCCATCACGACATGGGTCATATTGCTAAAACTGTTTTATTGGTCAACTTCGGCTTCACACGTGGTACATATAGTTTGTTGGACTGGCTAAAAATGCAGTTTCCTAATGGTGAATCAGTTGTTGTGTGTGGCGAACAGCTAGTACTAAAAATATCGTCATCTATAAAGAACGTTCAGCCGTCAACGACTTCCCGTTTTCGAAATATTCCCTCCGATAAACACTCATGACTGCGAGACATCGCCCGCGCGGATTGACGGCCTCCGTTTGTTGCCAAGTCGCTTAAATGCCTTATTATGCAGCTGGATATCGAGTTGATCATTGCTCCTGAGATACAAGTAGACAGTAATTTTAGTTGGGACTTGAGAAGTCGCGGTAGGAAATGTTTTGATATTTATTATTTTAATAAACAAAATTTCCCATAAAGTCCTGTGTCATATCTTCTTGCAAAGTAAGCTCTAATGCTAGTATCAACATTAACTTCTTCTTGATAATTCAGAAGGTACCATGGATGTAAAGATGTTATGAGAAGAATATACATTTGGACCCTTCAGCATGTCATTTTGGCCATATATTTATACAACACGATGCTGTAAAGCAATATAACATCAAGGTCAACGCTGTGGATATTAGGAATTATACAGCAGTGACTGTCTTCCACATGCAAGATATAATGTTACCGGAATAGAATGTTCACTACGTCGTGACAAATCTCGCTCGAGTTTCAGCCGCGATCGAGATACTGGTATCACTCCAACGGCCTTCAGTTAAAGCAGAACGTACATCAGGTCAGTGTTTTATTACTCACGGCTTAATGAGCTCGCCTGAGGATGGACGGAGCCTCCCATAAAAGGTGCCGTGCCGTCTCGGAATAACATGGCCTGTTTTATTGCTACAGCGTCTCTACTTGCTGTGTTTCCTTGATGTTCGTTTATTAATAGGATGTATGTTTTTAACGGTTTTAACGTGCTGCTTCTTGTTCAAACTGGTCTTGTTAATGAGAAGTGTATCATAGTTTTTGTGGTTGCTCTCCGTTGGTGGTACGGTCTTTACTTTAATTCGCCATAAACGGATTTTGGTATTTATTGAGAAACTTCCGCACTTCTTGATTCAGAAGACAGTTGTTACTTACACAAGTCCAGTTACTTCTAACCCTTTTGAACGAATTAGAAAACACATTATTGATTGTATGTATCTGCCACAAAAATTTCCTAGAGTACCTATTTCTTTAAAATAAAACGAAGCTAACCTAACCCGGGATGATAGTTTCGCTATAAAGTATCAAACTCAAACTCAATCTCCTTTTTCATTCATGTATTTTTTTAAATTTAGACCGATAAGGAATGTCGCTTCTATCCAGTATCACTTTTATAATACGAAGCACTTAGTTAGGTACTTATACACACAAATTAAAATGCCTGCTCCATAATTCTTATAGGATCGATTAAATATTTTACATCTACACAAAAGCTTTCTCTCATGTAATCTCATGTAATATACGCGATCATTCTTTAAAATAGGACAGCCACACATATGACAAAAATGCATTCGCTTAGCGAGCTTTCAGTGAAACGTTTGCAAAACTGTCTCCCGGGGTAGTTTAGTAAAAATTAATACACAAGCTCACCAACCATCGTCGCCGATAAATGATTCTAGTTGCGATCTGATTGCGATGACATGATTCGCCCCTTATGTTTTCGACACAAATAAACGTTGAAACGGGAGCAATAAAACAGAAGCGTGTTTTATTTCCACGCTTGAATATAACCGACATAACAAAACTGTGAAATTCTTTAATTACAGTTAAAAGCTTTCGCTTAAATAACAACGAGCGCGATATCCATTCAAACCGTCGATCGCTATCATGGCCACGTTCAAATAGCGCTCGAAACGATTGCGATCCGATGCGGTGCGGCCTGTTGCGATTGTAAAAAGTCATAAATTATATGAAACTCGATTCAAGCTGCCTCTTTGGTGCATTGGTAAACGCTAGAGGCATAAACTAGGTCCAGTTGAGCCTGATAAAAAAGTTTTCTGGTCGTTAATTGGCCGTCGCGAGCAGTGATCAATGAAATAGATCGTGTCAAATACATGTGTCCACATTCCTCCAGGGGCCAAGGGAATTGACTTTGATCTCGCCCTTCACTTGCCCTTGCCCCCTTGTAACTATTCAGGACATAGAGGTTTGCTCTTGAAAGACATGAGTTTCAGTGTAAGACTTTCACTCATTTATTTCTTGCTCAAATACGATTAATATTAATGATCATAAGACAAGGATATTTTGTAACATCCTATCGTTACTTATAGTATGTATTGTAAAATTTCACGTCGCCATTTGTACCATGTTTTGGTTTTATTGTATGTTCTTTCTGTATTTCTCTATCTTCTATGTGTGCCATAAAGTGTTAAATAAATAATAAAATAATTATGCTTTAGAAATCCCATAAATAACTAGGTGTACATTTTAGGGCACGATACATCACGAATCGGTAAGTGAACCAACCGCCTTCGGTTGCAAACAGCCCTTATAAGAGAAAAATATTGAAACACGAAAGAGTGTTCGAATGTGAACGACGGGTGGCGGGATGGATTTTTTCAATGAGCATTGTATGTATCGCCCGAGGCGTCTAAAAGATAAAAACGTTACGCTAGCTGGGCGCAGCGTCGCGCGCAAAATGGAGTATTTAATTTCTGCTTCGTTATTCCATCAGTAAATGTATTTATTTCTATAGGTTTAGCTGAGGTTTTGATAAATTTACGCTCAGCTTTCAATATCTTCAAAAGTGGAGGGTGTACTAATTTTCGCTTGGAACATTGATTATGTCCCTTAAATGCAATAATTTCTAAGTAAAGGTAGCAGATACACCATATGTGTACAGTAAGATACCTATTGTACTTCAAAGGTTATTTCAAGATACAATCTTAGCCCCATATTCCATTAAAACATGTTGCGTTCCATGTGAATTAACTAACTTCCAAAACAAACAAATACCTGATAAGTATCAAACAAATAAAAACACAACTCAACAAGAAGATTTTGAGGTTAGTGTGTGGTTAGTATGCTCAATGGAGAAAATACTTCTATACGTATTTTCTCTAGCAATAGAATCAGGAGCACTAGAATAATTTCCCCAGTATCCAATACTCAGGGTTCCTATTTGAGAACACAAATACATACTGACCTAAACTTGGCAAGACTCGGAACAACACATTTGGTCGCCATGTGACCTTAATGGAGTCTATCTTATTGATTCCTGCGACTTGTATATATCCTCCCATAAGTATCGATACACATATATATTTAAAAATATATTTATATTTACCGATAAATGAAAAAGAAGTGCGTGTTTATAAAGTCGAAACCAAATAATTATTATTAAAAATGTTGTTTGCTCAAGTCCTTCATAAACGGATAGACCGATTCTGACTCGAGAGAATAAGACGAATAGTATTTATTTGTGTGTACATACACGACAATAAAACACACGATAATCTTACTGGGTACTGGAGGCCGTTTCCTTTTACTCACCTTTCCTTCTCTTTTCCTTTTTTCCCCTTATTCTCATCGTTAATCCTTTTCTTCTATCTCTTAGCAGCGGTCAACGGATTTGCAGAGGTTCATTGGCGGTGGTGATTTTTTACTACAAGGTGAAACACCAGCACGGTTCCCTCCTTTTTTATAAAAATCTGTTTATAACCACATCGAAATCACAACGTTAATACGTGTCCTTAATAGTATTGATGCAGCATTAAAAAGTATGATTAAATCGAAAACTCTTATCCTATAAACAACCATGTGAAAATGCATAATACAGTCCTTTTATCAGATAGTTGAAAAACAAACAACACAACAGCGTTAGCTGATCGCGAGTGCCGAGTCTTAAAGCATTAATATTAGCATAAACGAACGTGTACGTACGGCCAATGGGAGTGAGGGGGGGCTGGTCCGTTCTTGCTCTTTTTCCGTTTTTCTTTTCGATGCAAATTCTCAGTCGAAGAGAGCGTGCAAATGGGAGTTTTCACTAATGCACGTGGAGACTGGAAATTCGGACGCCTTGTTGGTTCATTTCGTTTTGTGTTGCTGCGAATGCGGTAGTATAAATCAATGATTTATTTGTAATTGGCGCATTGATGGTACGATAGTTTTATATTGAACGGATAGATGTATGTGCTTTTGTTTGTATTTATACTCGACTACTTTTAAATCATCTGTAGTAATAGGAAAGTATTACTGTCTTTTATTTGTTTGAACGAAGCTCTGCTACTAAAAACGCGTGTTCTACTCCGAACAGTACCTAATTTTATAAAAATATTTCCTTGTAAATATTTAAGTTTGTGTTCAGATTTATACGTGCTTCTTTTTCTTTTCCATTTTTAATTTCGTCCTTTGTGGCCTCGAAATTACATAGTTCTTTACATAAGAGTTGAAGTTGACATCTTTGTCCATTCATAAAGCACAATTAGCAGCGCCTTACTGAACTATGCACATTATAAATTCTACTTCAGTGTCGTCAATGAGAGTGTTTCTTGGGCAGAAGCATTCGTAGCTGGGGTTTAATTAAATTTTCTTTGAACATGGACAGAGATACGGGGGAAGTATGCTTTGAGTGAGACACGAAACTGTTTCGGATTTAGTGACAGGCAACGGAGCTTTTTTAATTAAACAACACGCCTTTATGTTTGCTATGCTGCTAAGTGAATCGCGGTTATTGATTTTTTGGGCGATCATTTTTCGAAAATTAGATGGTGTTGTAAATAAAGTTTAAGGGTACAAATGAAAACAAACAAGTGGGTTTTAAGGGTACTGGTATACTTATAATTTTACTGAGTTCAAAGACAAACACAAACTCAAACATATATTTATTAAATTAGACTTTTAAGCGGATTAATATTATAATGAATAAATCGCGTTTAAAATCCGTATAAAAGTCTTTAATATCTAAATTAGACTTCTAATGGAAGCACTTTTTGATTTGTCATAACATAGTTTTAACATTTAACACAGTTCGGAAAGCAATCTCTTGTTGTTTTTGATTAAATTTTTGTAATAAAGTGTCATAAATAAATAAATTGACGAATAGCGTAATAAAAATTCCTTATATATTTTTAATGAATAGTGTGCAATTAACATACACGTGTTAATTAAACCTGATATGGTATTTGGCGGGAAAATTAAAAAAAAAATCTCTTGGAATATAATCTGTGGTGGTATATCAGATAAATGTCACTCAGCGTCGTACACACGCGGCGCGGCGTCGTGAATCAATATCGACGGACCCTTATTAATTAGTGCGTTCGTTACGCGAGCCCCGCGACCCCCCGCGACTCCCCGCAACCCCTCTCGACCCTCCGAACCGGCGATGAGTGTTTTTAATTAGAATCTTGTTGATACTGTTGACACCTTTGCGCGGTATAGCTGACACGGCTTTGTGCCGTGTTGTATAGATTTGCAGCTTTATTCGTCCGTAATCCGATTGAGTTGTTGTTCTAGAAAGATCTTGTTACGTAGGCTGAAATCATTATTTTTGTTTATGTATTTTCTTTTCTTTATATTGTAAAGCCTAATAAGAACGGATAGATTTAACATCTAGACACTAGTTTCTTTGTCTAAGATAAGTCTTTATCTGGTGTAATATTATATTGTTGGGTCGAACGGCAAATAAAGTACATTATACATACAAGTATATAACTTAACTTTTTTTGTATATAAGTATTCTGCTCGGAACACACATCTCTAATAATACATTAAGAATAGAAATGTTATTTTATAACATCACGTATACCATAAACTCGAAATAGTTTAAAAATTCGAATGAATATATTCAAACGGTTCAAGGAAACGTTGACGCCGCTAGTATTACCTCACGCATTAGCTCGTCAGGGCTGCGTCATCAAGAAAAGATTATCGGCCGATGTTGTAAATCGGGGCGGAAGGCGCAGCAACCCCGCGGGCGCCGGCCGCGTCCGGCACGGCGTCAATTAGACTGGGGGGGAGGGAGAAGGGTGGCACGCGAGACGCTGCCCACGTATACGATAGGTATGTGCCCGGATATTCGAGACTACATAGTACATAGCGCACACTGGGTATAGTGAACACACGCCTCAGGCAACGTAATTAATACCGAGAGGCCGATATTCAACGGCCTAAGAGGGACTCCTAATCATTATTCGGGGTGGCGTTGTTTATGCAGTGGATGAAGGAAAACGCGGGCTTTTTTCGCGCACGTAATTGGTGTGGAATTGGAGGGGCTCGTGTGTTTTGTTTGCAGCTTTTTGTTTGATGTCTTTTCCGTTCTCGATGTAGGCGTTTTTTTGTTTTCGTAAACGTTGATATGAATAAATATGACTTACGAGCATACTCTGAGTGCTTTTTATATGGCAGTACTTTAGATATATCTAATTAATAATTGATTAATAAGGACTAAATGGGACTAAATATAAACTTTTATTCACATCTATAATCACTTCATGAACAGTAATAATTTCTATTAAACCACCAGCCCGTGTCTTATAGCAAACAAATCGGAATAACTTCAACTTATCAACTTATTATTTTAAACTTATCTTCACCCAGAAATCGAGAAGAGACATTAAATAAACAGGCATCCGAAAACAATGAACGAGACTAATTGACTGCAAATAAGTCGACTCGTTGCGGACGGTCAGCGGGAAATATTTAATATCGTGTAAAAGGAAAAGTTGTTGACGATAAAAGTTGCGTCCCCCGAAGTGGGTCAAAGTTGAAGTTATTATATAAGCTGCGGCGGCTCGCTGCAGGGCTGTCAGCTTGCAGGCGTTTTTTATTATTTTATTGAATTTTTGGACGGCCAAAATGTACTGTATGTAAATAATTAGGTTATGATAACAGATGATTCAAATTATGTTGTTGCAAGATTAATTACAGTTAAAATGGAGATGTGTAAGCATTTTTTTAAGATGATTAAAATTTATCTGGTGTCCAATAATATTAATGTTTTGTTCAAGAATATTTAATGACTCAAATTTGCAGAGTATTTAAATCTCTATACATGTATCAAATTTTAACGTGTTTATGTCATAAATTCTTTTGAAAGTATGATGATTTTCATTTAAAACTGCTAAGCAGAACAATAAATGTAATTTGTGGTTGTGTAAATGAAAAACACTACTAATTCGAAATCGTATAAAATATGAGAGATAAATTCACCAAAGGCTGATTAATAAATTGATTTGGTTGCGTATTGCAACCCTAGCCGAGGACGTTTCGTCTGGATTCATAGACTGGGTTTACGTGTTAACTGTTATGATGTTATTTTTATTTGACTTATGACGCCTGAAAGATAAACAAAAGGTTTTGATTTAGGCGCCTTTTATTATAAATCTCTTTGTATCAGGAACATTGATGTCTTTTGGATGTTTGATGGTGATTTCCTGGTCAGTTGTTGTGTGTTGTTCTTATATTGTTGTTTGAAATGACATATTTGAATCTATTTCTCCAATTTATAATTAATTAATATTCCTTATTACACTCATAAAACTACACTGAAATTTAATTACACCAAGAGCCAAACCAAAATACCTGTAGAGGTCAATAATGATCAAGAATTGATACATAATTAGACCCCCGGGACACGCGTTTGTATCTCATTCAACGTGCGACCAATCTAAATAAGCCAATAGTTAGCGTACACCGCAAAATATCACGACTGAACAAAATCGCATCACGGCAATCTGGTCCTTGTGTGTTTGGGATTTGGATTATAATTGCATGATAGGTTATCTCCGTAACCTGGCGGTGTACACATGTGCTATCTACGTGGGTAAATCTGAATACAAATGAAGACATTAGGTACGTGAAACCCGCGCGGTCTGCGACCTGCCACATACGGCGCTGGATGGACGTAGGCGAGCTGGCCTTTACGATAGCCTGCATTAAAGATGTTTTTATTGACTATAGTGTGATATTGAATCAATCGTCCAATTTATGTATAGAAACCTGGTAGTAGTTTGCGTGGACTGGTACAAAAATGTGTTCGATTCCCTCATATTTCTTCACTAATAGCTTTAAATATACTTACATATTCACACTGGGGACGGGAATTGATTAACAGTTTAAATTCATGAGGATTTTTAGATGAAATAACAAATTCATTAGTGTTCAATACTTAGCTTTATGCGATCAACAAATAATGAGTCGATAAAGTAAACGACTTTGTCCCTAGTGGTTTGTTTTTTGTTTCTTTATATTTGTGTTGTAGACGTATTATTATAGGCCGCTTACAGAAATATTTTGAACAGTTAAAAGGGATTCAAATTTCAATCACACAATAACTACTTCTTTAACTCTTTTTAACGATGGGTCACCACTTTCCCAACGTTATATACCCTCGCGATATAAAAGAATTTTGGGGCTGAATGATGCCCTCAATGCCTTTTGAATTATACATGTTTGTAAGGAAAACATTTTCATAACTAAGGAACGATTCAGATTTTTAAAAGTTTGTCAAAATATTGTTTAATCTTTAAAATATTACAATTAATGAAACAACATTTTGGACTTAAAGATTTTTGAAATTTTGCACTTCATCAGTTTAAATTTTAATACTTAACTAGCAGTTCGCCCCGGCTTCGCCCGTGGTACATATATAGCCTATGTCACTGAGCAAAGTTGCAAGAATTTTTAAAATACGTCCAGTAGTTTTTGAGTTTATCCGTTACAAACAAACAAACAAAAGATCAAATCTTTCCTCTTTATAATATTAGTATAGAATCTAGATATAAATTAATTTTTAAATTAAATATAAAAGTTATTGCAATAAAAGTTACGATAGATTTATGTCGTCAATCCTTTCCTCATGCGTTGTCTCTTGAAAGCGGGCAACGCATCTCCATAGTGTCTCTGCGAATGTCCATGGACGGTGGTGATAGTTTCAATTCAGGCGAACCACCAGCTCGGTTGCCACTTGCCCGCTCTTTCATAAAACATATCTCCTAAGAGTCTTGAGTTTTTATAGTACTCAATTACTCACAAAGAGATCCTGACAAGAATGAAAAAAAAATTATTGAGAAAGGCTATAGGCAATGTACCACGGGCGTAAAATATATGAAAGTATGTACATTTAAAAATATTTTTAAATACTAATATTAAAGAATATGCTTTGGTCAGAGTTGTCAGCTGCGCCCCGCGGCTTCACCCGCGTAAGTCCGTATCCCGTGGGAATATCGGGATAAAAAGTTGCCTATATGTTATTCCAGTTGTCCAGCTGTCTACATACCAAATTTCATTGCAATCGGTTTAGTAGTTTTTGCGTGAAAAGGCAACAAACGCACACACATCCTTACAAACTTTCGCATTTATAATATTAGTAGGAGTAGGAAGTAGGATTATAAATGCGAGTTTGTGTGTTGTTACGCGGGTGAAACCGCGGGGCGCAGCTAGTAATTCATATTTGTTTAACCGATAACTTAAACCGCCATCAAATCGTCAGAAAGACCAAATTTAAACGGGACCACACAGTATAGCTTTCAAATAAGAAATGAATCATCACAATCGCTTCACCCAATCGGCAAACACAAAAAAATACAATACGAATCGAGAACCTCCTCGTTTTTGAAGTCGATTGAAAATTTTTCGCAACGAACATCATCAGAATAAGGCAATCTTTTACTCCCCAATAGCGTGACAAACGAATTTAAATGCGCTAGATAATATATGGTCTACTGAATATAATATAGCTAGCTATATTGTACTTGTATCATCATTAACATATACGGACTCTACACAAATATGCAATATATGCATATATAAGAAACTGATGACGTCACTCCGTCTTTTACAGTTGACGAGTTTATTTTTCTCATAACTTAAATTTACAGTCGAAAAGAGGATTAGTACATTTTACTTCAACAATAAACTAAGTGTGAGACTGGTGACTAGGAGTGAACTAGGTACCTGATTTATATGTCTTTTTTTAGTTCAGAAGTTTTAATTCAATGCACCCAAGTGGTCGATGAACCAATGGATTTATTAACATTAATGTTCGTCTAACAGTGTCTCAATGTAGCCGAAGAAACCTAGCATGTATTTCGACTTAGATATTCGAGCGTCGGATCGGGTCAGTCCGCTATTTACTTGGCCCGTACATAGCGGTATGTACTGAGCGGTAGTGGGCGCTAGGGATGGGCCCAATGTGTCGATGGATTTGATTAATATCGATTTTTTGTTGAGCGAATAATTGTCATTTACGTTAGACAATTGTTTAAATGTTAATTACGGATGTGATTAATTGTAGATATCTGTAATACTTTGAATGCGATAATAGTGGATATATATAAGTATAGATAATAGTATAATTGTGGATATATATAAAATAAAAGTATCTCACACTATCTTATATAGGTTTTGGTACCCTAATGCGATCTGGAAACCTGCGTAACTTCCAGAATTGAAAAAGATTAAAAAAATCGCAATCTCTTTTATTAAGTCTTTGCAAAATATTTCAATTCCAACCGTTACGCTAGGTACGCTGAATAAAAAACCCTCTTCAACAAGAATTCCCTGATAATGTTTTTTATAAAAATGCCGTCGATAACTTGATTAAAATCCCATCCCTACCGGTCGCCGAGTGTGCGCGTCGATAAATTCCGAGCGCGTTGTCAATCGCTCGCGAGGAGCGTTCAGGAATTAACGGCGCAGCGCTGTCAAGGCGCCGCCCGGCTGTCCCCCTGCCAACTTCGGCGTAGGGCTGTGCCGCGAATCGATAATATAAGAAAAAAAATATAAAAGTCTGATATTCATTCATGTTCTGATATTTATTTGAAAATGATACCTAACTATATTTCAATTTATAATATTATAACGAATTTGGTCTTCGTCATTTAACCTTCAAAATTTAGAACATATTGGTGTAAAATGTTTTTTTTATTTAATGGTAATTCTCACATTAAGATTCAAACCTACTTCCTCCCTCCAATTTCTCATTACAAACTATTTCTAGTTTGTAGTATGAAAAGCACATTAGCAAATGCAGCGCTGTTTTTTTAATAATTACTGATCTATGAAATACTCAGCGCTAATTTTGTAATTGTTAATTTTCTAAAAATACTCTTCACATATAGTGTGTGCCACCCGCAACCCGTAAGAATAACCCCCAACCAAAACCGTTCAAAAAGCTTTCACTCCCGTTTAAAAATAAACTTAAAAGGCGGACACTCAGCCCTGAGTAAATTGCGTGTGTACGTTAGCCCCGTGAATTATACGGATTACAGGTTTACTGCGCACATGCGAGCGGAGCGTGGGCGAGCGACGCGGGCGCGTGACGTCACGCGTAAGAAACTGGAAATTACGCCTTGTGTAGCGTCTCGCGGCCATCAGCTTGGCGGTCTTACGCGGCTATCAGATTGGGCGTAGGCGGTGACACGATTGGAGGCGGCTGCCGCCAACTTTCAAAAAGTTTAGATGGCGATCGATTAGTCTGTTTTTCGAGCACACTAAACAATGTATTAACATCAGAAATGTCTTTTACTTTTTTCTACTTAGTAACATAAGGTCTTTAATATTTGGTAAACAAGAAATCTTCTCGCTGTTGTTTTTAGTTTTTCCAAAATATGTAGGTATAGAGACATCGCGCCAATATGTATAGAGGACACTACGAAGACAATTTATTGAGCCTTTTCCAAGATTTGAATATGAGAATATTTGCACATTTCTTGGATTACCCTTCAAGAAGACAGAATCGTAAAAGTGAGGTATACTACGAAAATGTGCGGCTAATACTCGTATTACAATATAAATTCACACACATGGATGTTTGATATTCCTTTGAAGTTATTATTAATCAACAAAACATTTTATTTACTTTTTTAGAGCAATTTTTTTTTTAATTTAAAAGGGAGAAATTCTCCTCGCACCACACTTAAACGTAAAAAATATTTACAGCAGGTTATGTCATCAAATCGTATAAAAAGCATGAACGATGCGATTAAAGTTATCCGATTAGTGGTAGTAGATGCCTCTTTGTTAAACTTGATAAAATAAGGATTCGAATTAAAAAAATAATTAGGAAATAAGCCTTATAAGGAGACTATTGAACATTTCCAACAGAAAGAAACACGCCATAACACAGAAATGGATATATTTGACCATTCATTATACTATACCAAACAGTAATATATCCGAAGAAGCTGGTCCACTAGCCTAACTATTACGCGAACCGGTCTCCCATCCATCAATCAGTATACCAAACACACAAAATAACACACATCAAAACCGAATTAGAACCGTATCGGTATATATTTACGCGGCCGTAATGAGTTTTGAGTGGTCGCCAACTAAGAAATAATTAGTGTGCGTGCCCTCCGCGTTCAGTTCAACGCATTAACAGCCAATATGCGTTTACAGTAAGTTTTAAATTACAGTTGCAATAACAACAGGCCTATGTCCGCGCGAACGGGCGTGAGGCGACAATTCGGCGCGTAATTTGTCGATGCCTAAAATCGGCCGTAGTTTTCAACTTGAATTAGGGTTAAAGAGGCATGAATATCGTAGAATGTAGGGCAGTGATAAATGCGTTTGAATTCTGGACTGAGACGACGCGGCACGCTAGTTCTACAACTAATTAGCCTGAAAGGGTTATAAAGTACGTCTTAAAATTAATTTTCTATACGAAATATGTGTTGTGAAAATGATATCCTAGGAGCAAATGAAAGTGGTAAGGCGAAAGAATTTTTGATCGGTCCAAGAGCTTCTAAGTTTATCATTAACTAGCAAATGAACACGCAGTTGAATCTATACTCTTTGTAATATTCGCTCCTGCTTTTATATGCGCATAATATTGATACTAGCTGCGCCCCGCGGTATCACCCGTGTAAGTCCGTATCCCGTAGGAATATCGGAATAGGAAGTTGCCTATATGTTATTCTAGTTCTCCAGCTGTTTAAATACCAAATTTCATTGCAATCGGTTCAGTAGTTTTTGTGTGAAAGAGCAACAAACACACACACATCCTTGCAAACTTTCGCATTTATAATACTGGCTGCGCCCCACGGTTTCACCCGCGTAAGTCCGTATCACGTAAGAATATCGGGATAAAACGCTGCCTGTATTTTATTCCAGTTGTCCAGCTGTCTACGTACCAAATTTCATTGCAATCGGTTCAGTAGTTTTCGCGTGAAAGAGCAACAAACACACACACACATCCTCACAAACTTTCGCATTTATAATATTAGTATGAAGTAGGATGAATTATTGTGTAGCAACTGATTGGTAAGATAGAGTAATTTAATATCATATTTAATACTACATCTATATATTTATCTATTCCATGGGAATCCTTATTCATTTACTATCGCAACTCAAATGTTTTCGCTGAATCATCGTAATATTTTACAATTATTGTTATAAATAAATTAATGACTTTTCTCTTCCTCTTCGTGGCAAGTTACAAGAAGATATAAATTAATGACTTATTCTTGAGAATTATATGTACTATAGAAAAAAAAGTAGACATTTAAAACCATTGATAACATTTTCACCAATCGCACAAAGCTTATAGAAGTTCCAACATGTATAGATATGCTCGCATCTCGAATATACACAAATTAGTAGGAAGTAGTTGGTAATTACTTGTTTATAATATGAAATCTGTTTGTTTTTGTAGGTAGTTAATTACTTATGGTCCTTGGATCCTTCACGATTTTTCTTTTAGTTGTACCACGAATATTTCTTACTAAACAAACTTTACAAAGAATCAGGCCACAGTATTTTAGCCAGGTTATTCTAGGATTTTCTACTTCAAACGCGCAGTCCAGCTATTCTAATATTCATCAAGACGGACATCTACGTATTTCGCAGTAAATTCTTCAATAATAATCTTTCGATCTCTTATAACAGGATTCAAAGTTGCACCTGCGTTAGAACCATTGATTCGGAGCTCGATTAAGACAAGATTCTTCTATTGTTGGGACGAATCCTGAATCGCAACCCACAAACAAAGGGAAAAGTTTACGAACGAAAAGTATTCGTACTTGAGTTTATATGGGAAAACGAATATTTTATATAGTATGGAGTACATTATACCATGATGGAATAAAATCTTTCTATCCGTATGCCTTCATCAGGTTCGTAATGAAGTTTATTACTCTGGGTATTTCTGAAAGATTTAATAGACATAAGTATTTCATAAGTATTTCTGAAAGATTTAATAGACATAAGATTTAATAGGCTTTTACTATTTTTTATTGATGAAAAAATTTACACATCTTCAGTTCATAGTTCATGTAAGCCTAGTAGTTATTCAATAGCCTAGGTGTCATTTATTAGGCAGTTCAAAAGGGTTGAAAATTAATTAAAATTGATCAGGAAAACCATATAAATTCCGGAGATAATACACGAAATAATTACTCTTTTTGACTCACTCACTCACTAGCATGTTAAAACTAAAGAGCGCAATAACTAGGCTGTTCGTACGAAATGATGCAAACATTTTCTTGATAAATACTCTCTATGTGTTACGTCTTAAGACCTTACAGCCTAGTTACATTTCCAGTGAACAGTTATGTAAAGCAACATACAAGGTAATAACTAATAAGTCGAACCTCCTTAACCTTAATCAAGCCATCGTATTAGCAAAACACGCCGTCGCGAAGATAGCAGCGGATTATTCATCACCACTTATGAATATATTATTCCATGTGAGAAACGTATAGCACAACGTCAGTCAAGAGCGAGACCCTTGTATGGGGTGTAGGGTGGCCCATTAGCATTGTCGCCGGCTGTTTCTTATCGCTCTTAACGTGAGGGGCTAGAGTTGAGAATGACGCGACGCCAGAACGCCAGAAAACGTGCATAATTTACGCGCGTCCGATAAACGCTCACGATTGTTATTACGCGTTTGCGTTATTGGATTTGGCGGGCGACGCTTCGCCGCTGCCGTCGCAAGATAATGTCGGCCAGATGTTTAATAAAGCCGGGCACCTACTGCGCGGTTCGAAATCAAATTAGGCATCCGCCTATAGGTATAGATATCTTAAGCAGGCGCGACAACGGTCCTTAATTAACTTTTCGACGGGGGTTTTGCCTTAACAATGTTTTTGTCGGGGATGCGCACCGTCTGAAGACGGACTTACCCGTTATGTATTTTATGAGTTCGTTATTGCGCACTGACCTATCTCAACTTATTACTAATATAACCAACGGTTCCTGGAATGTATAATTTTATAGCCTTACGAATGCGTAGTCATAAAATTTGTATAACTCTATGACCGTTACTGTAATTACGTTATGTGAATGAGTCTTCGACCTGAACGTTGATGTGATTTGATTGGAAAGTATGTAATGATGAATTATAATTATTATTTACTCAATCTAGATTTTGTAGTTAATAATATTTTTCCTTTATTGATTTAACGATCTACTTTTATAGGTGAAGGAGGATTTGATAGGTTGATAGTAAAAATGATAATACTGATATTCATTGTAATTTAGGTTTAACCGGTGTATGAAGAAAAGGTTTGTGACAGAATGCTATATTACACTGTAATAATAAATAGTTCACTTTTAATTTTTATAGTGTAATACATACTATATAATACTATATTATGTGTATTTTACTATGTGCCATATTTCATCCATCCAATTCACATTTTTCCACATAGTTTTATGTCATACATTTTCACATTTGTTGATAATAATAGAATCATTTAATCTCAAGCACATAAAGTTCACGTCAACATTAGAAGCATGCCACAACTCCCGTTTCATCTCGCCTGCGGACCCGGAGTAAGGCGACTCGTGTGTTTTTTTACGTGGTACGTTGGGCGGGAGGCAGGAGGTACGTAATTCACGCGTGAGCGGCCACCGGTGCCGGTGATTACGCCGCTGCCTCGCCCTGATAATCCCGAACGGTTCGGATGGCTGTGACGTGAGCGGTAAGGCGGCTGTGCAACACACGACTTTTTATGTTTTAGTTTTTTAATCTGTTTCGTAGGTTTAGAAACAAGAAATTCCGTTACGAAAATATAGCTAACACCCCCCAATGCGATTGGCACAGCGGCGTGGAGTTGAAGGACGTGCATCGTCTTTGTATGTATTCATAAATTAATTGTGGAAATACGCAATAAGCTACCTTTTCACATAAAAATAGAAGCAATATAACAGGACAACAAAAATGAGAAAAATAGGAGAAAAAAACTAAATTTCTATATTAACTGAATACAAGCTTTTAAAAGTAATAAATATAACGATGTACTTCTTATATGCACATGTTAATAATTGAAGAAGCATCTCTCCTATAGTGGTGTATTTTACATCTAATAATATATACTGTCCTATTCGAGATATGTTTTCAAGTTCCTACATCTACGTCAATAAATCGAAGCATTATTTAACTTACATATACGTTTAACATAAATATATCTCAAACTTAAAAGAAATTTCAGATCTTTATTCTGCATGTGCATTAAACACATAACATTTAAACATATTACAAAGATTTGAATAATTATAACGCATAAACATAATAATGTATATTCAAATGCTTGTACATCCGTTTACCATTTGCACTATTATCAACATTAAAAAAAAAAAAGCATTGTCGCGCCAAAATCGCATCGTGAATGGCAGGTTTAACATTCGCTAGTGATTTGGAACGTCGTTGGACACTAGCGTGGGCGCGCGGGTCATTAAGATGGCGTCGCGTGAGCTTGTTACCACCCCGGGGGTGATGCCTTAGACGGCCGCTTGATTACACATTCTGTGCGATGGCCGAAATGCAGATGTGTTTTTTTTTTTTTTTTGTTTGTTGCGTAGGTTCGGTGTACGGTACCGTTCGTTTCGAATGTTGCTCGGGTTTCGCTATGTTTACTCGTGTGTTTATTGTTTGTAGCTAGCTGGTACGTGTTGCGTTCCGTTTACCGACATACAGTTTGTCTACGAATGTGAAACGGAACACATAATTCAATAATAGCTTTATTATTTAATATAGTTTGGGACCCACGGTGATTTCATAAGTAATTCATGTCGACTTAAAGAAAAGCCTCTCGAGCGTAAGCACTGTTTTTATGTACTAACTAGCCGCGCCCCGCGGTTTCACCGTAAGTCCGTATCCCGTAGGAATATCGGGATGAAAAGTTGCCTATATGTTATTCCAGTTGTCCAGCTGTCTACGTACCAAATTTCATTGCAATCGGTGCAGTAGTTTTTGCGTGAAAGAGCAACAAACACACACACACATCCTTACAAACTTTCGCATTTATTATTAGTAGGATGAATTACAGTGTAACAACTGATTAGACATAATTAGAGTAATTTAATATCATATTTAATACTACATCTATATATTTATCTATTCCATGGGAATCCTTATTCGTTTACTATCGCAACTCAAATGTTTTCGCTGAATCATCGTAATATTTTACAATTATTGTTATAAATAAATTAATGACTTTTCTCTTCCTCTTCGTGGCAAGTTACAAGAAGATATAAATTAATGACTTATTCTTGAGAATTATATGTACTATAGAAAAAAACGTAGACATTTAAAACCATTGATAACATTTTCACCAATCGCACAAAGCTTATAGAAGTTCCAACGTCTATAGATACGCTCGCATCTCGAATATACACAAGTTCTCGAAGCTTCCACGGCATTGTGCTAACGCCCGCAGCCAGGTGGCGTATCGTGCCACTGTCAAGGGACCCGAGCTTAGAACATTGTCCTGAAAATCCTCTGTACATTTGGAAAACCCTTAGGGCGCCGTCACAGACGTGCTCCCATGGCTGCGACTACGCGACTGGCAATACGTATTGTTTGGACATGACGGAACTCGCGCTGAGCGACAATTGTTGTGTATTTATTTTCAGCCACCTAGTGAGATATGTCGTATATTAAAGACAACTTCTGGATAGTTTTAATTTTAGGAAAAAGAAAGAACACACAGAAGCACAGAAGCTTATAGGTTTATCTGAAAGTGAGACATGGATACAATTAACGAACTGTCGTCTATAGAGATCTATTACACATTAAGTCGCAGCAGTGTCAATTGTCTTTTTTTTTCAGTAAAATATATTATTGACTATTGTTTGAACGTTGAATTAAATATAAAGTACACATAAGTGATTAACATAAAATAACGTTCAGAATTGTATGATGACTTTTACAACCAATATTCATTGTTTCTTGTATAATGAAATTCAGTTGGGATTAATTTTGCGATAAAATACCACTCAAAAATTATTGAAGATTTAAATGTAATCAGACACCCGAATAAAAATACTTTATACTCATGTCGTATTAATTGTGTTGTATGTATGATTAAAAACAATAATCAGCACAATATCGGGGGTGCCTCTCATCCTTTTCCCTTACCAATCCTTTCCTTCACTCTCAATCAACCCTTTCTTTGTCCCTTTTCCATTAAATTTATCAATCTATTTGCAATAGCATAAGGTTTCTGCAAATGTGCAAATGTGCATGGGCGGTGCTGGTCGCTTACCATCAGGCGACCCACCAACGCCTTTCAACTCTCACATAAAAAATATAGTATTGCATCGCCATTATAATGTTGCCCTAACGCAAACTCGCTGGGCACCGGTCGCAGCCCGCGAAATTCCATTTAAAGACGTCGGGATAATTTAGCGCTGACGAGGCGAGGGCCAAATTGACGCGCCCCGGGGACCTGTCGTATCGATCACGGGGGATGTAAACAGTCCCCGCTGTGGAAAAACGCGAATCGATTATGTATTACGTACCAACCTACAGGCAATTCAGTAAGACATGTTTCGATGACTAATAAATCGATATTTTGTTTGGCGAGTTTGTTATGCGTTTAAATTTAAAACCCGATGTAGGGAATGAAGTATCCAATTATGATATGCTTATACACTACACTAACTGTGTTTGATTTATAAATATATTCAAACGTGAAGTAAAAACTTTGTATATGTTATTGAGTTTTGCGCGCAAGGATTTTAATTGACTTTGACATTTATGCTATATCTTTTTGCAATCATGTTAATATACTTAAAACATGTCAAAGTCTTTGACATATTTTAGGCAGATTTGTATAGAATAGTGCAGAATTTATTACGCTGCTGGTTATCGTCTAGTACACGTCTCCTTAAGGATATTCAATTCAATATACGTATTTTGATGATACATTATAGTTTCGTAGTATAATGCAGATTTGTTTCGATTTAAATGCATGTTTATTCGCAATATGCAGTGAATAAAGGTGATTGTCGTTAGCTTGTGAATGTAGAATTTCTATTCAATTAATCGAAATAAAATATTCATTATTTACTTTCATACATCAATGTCCGTCAATGTCCAACACACATTAATCTGTGGCTAAGGAGTCATGGAATAGGAGGTCGTTTCTCATGAATTTGAGTGTATTAGAGACTTAATAACCGGGCGTCAGTCGATAATTTAGTATTAATACCTGACATTTATTCAATATAATTAAAAAACGGCGCTTCGTACTAACCTACATAACCTATATCACTCAGGGATCGCGTACAGTTGGATATATCCAACGATGAAAGAATTTTTTAAATCGGTCTAGTAGTTCCTGAGATAAGCACGTACAAACAAACATGCTCTTCAGCTTTATGTTATTAGTAGAGATAACATACTGAAAAAGTCTAAGTATGGGAGACGATTTTATGTTTGCTCCGTAATTGAAATAAACTAGAGAAATTATGAATCACTCATAATTTCTCTAGATAATCTCTCTCATATGCCAAGCCATGTAACTCAGACGCATTTATATAAATTTATTACATAGAGGAAAATCTACACTTGCAATTTTCTAACCATCTTGATTGTAAAACACCGAAAAAATCACTAATTATTTCACAAAACTTACCTGAAATATAATATATATACTTCACTATTTAATTTCTCTTAAGGAAAATCCACGACATTTAACATCTGAGAAGGTATGTCCGAGCGAGACCCAATTTCCGAATCCACATCGACTCTAAACAAAACTGTATCACAAGATAACTAAACCACCAGGTTATTACTTGTTTAACAAGTAAACTTCTATTCTGTTTGATGCCTACACTACGCAAATACCTGGGCGAAAACTTCGCTTTTTCTCTCTCCCCAATTGGGATTTCGTTAAGTACCCATTGCCTCTATTTTCGCAAATGTTTGATAAGGTTTTTTTAATTTACAAAGAAATACCTTTCAATGAAGTTTCTACACGAGTTTCATCGTTCTTCTCGGAAGCTAGCATTCGAATCTGTGCGGCGTTCACAAAGTGCTTTGTGAGGAATGTTTAAGGTGTAGTTACTACTGAGAAATAATTTCATATTACCTGGAATATATTGGCAGTTGCACACAGAGACACAATCTACGAATCTTATCCTATGATAACAAAATTATATACAGTGTGCGTTGCATCTATATCGCAGCCTCTTAAGATATAGTCTACTTTTAACCCAACTCATCTCAAAATATCCACGGGTTAAAATGAAGGAGGATTCTCTATATAGTCAATAAAGCCTGGTTTAAGATTATCATAAAGTACCTGTGCTATCTAAATCCAAATAAAATATATTCAAGGGAAGGTGGTCCCCAAGATGCAGGTTATCCTAGTCTGGGGATCATTCTACCATACATTTGTTATATTTGTCTTTGGCCAATAAACGATATTATACTATATTATCTCCTCTCCGTTTCTATACAATGCGTTTTCTAGTAAGTAATCAAAATTGTAGAATTTCCATCAAGCCATATCAGATATATTGACCACGGCACAAACGCTTCCCTTTGTAATAGATCTGGATACATACTAATAGGTGCTTAATTGGAGTTGTATAAGCGATCGTTTTAGGTAAGGTGACAAAGGGTTCAGGTGTCTGCGAGGCACCAACCTGACGTCTGAGTGCCATCGGCCTCTCGGCGCGATTCGAAGGCCCTTCTCGCCACTCAACCCCGCCTGACGTCATCCATTGCGAGTGCCCACCCTCTTTTTATTATCCACGCGGACATTTTTTAGCTGCTGGAGAAATAAAATTGACGTATAAAACCTCAACCTTGCTGATGAGCAAAAAGAAAAAAGATAGTTCGGTCTCCCCATGACCACGCTTGCTGTAAAGTGTACGAAACGTCGGGTTAATAATATAATGAATAAATCGCGTTGAAAATCCGTTCAAAAGTTTTTAATTTCTATATGTATAATACTCGCGTAAAATCAAACACAATATTGTTCATTTTAAAAATAATGTTAATGCATTTGTTGGTTTCAATTAGATATCTCTTAATAATTAGAGACAGAGATATTACCTCCGTAACGTCATGGAGAATTTTATTTTTTATATGCCATTGTAGTTGTTTTACTCATACTAATATTCATCATAAAATATTCATCTCAATATAATATATGTTGCGCTCAAAGTCCGTTAAGCTTTTGAGCGAAAAGATTTCTCACATCGTAGCATATATGTTGTAAGAGCGATTAATACACTTTAATGTTAATACAATATATATTATAGTAAATACATTTTCATTACAACAAATATAGGTGCACCTGCTATAAAACAAAAGTCCTAAAATTCATAATTAATTACACGATATTCGATACGTCGATTTTCTGTACGAATTAATAATAATAATCGATGCAATGTGATCAAATAAAAAGGACAGTTTCGAATATTTTGTGAATTTAAAAACATGAAATGTAAGGTAATTGCTATTTATTGCAATTAAAAAAAAGATGGCGGCTAACGATAACGCGCACTGTTTCGTGGGCATTGGCGCCAACATTTTGCGTGTAAAGAAGTAATTATTTAAATTGAAAACTAAATATCGGAAACTGTGACAAAATTTGTTTTAATTTATTGAACAATTAATTTTTGGCCCCTGCTTTAAAGATAGCATCATGAACACATTTTTTTATACGTGTTTTTTTTACGTTAACTTATTAAGATAACTATAAGATATCAATTCACAATTATTGTATGGCGTGATAGTTTTATCATAAGGCAACTGTATCGGATTATTAATTGTGTGATGTTTAAGTGTGTAAAAGCAGTGGGTTTATTATAAAAGTTAAAAATAAACAATTCTTATATTAGGTCTTTAACGCACATACATCTTGGAAAATTATAGATGTTTTCCAGAATAAATCTAATGAAACGATATCTTTCATACATGCTTTTTCGATGCATGTATTTATTAAAAGCCAGATCACCAACTCCTGTGTTCATGTACGGTCTGCAGAAAACTATTTCACATTTTCGACGTTATTTACAAATTTTCCGTGCTTTTTAATCCGACCTCGTGCAGGTACTCAACATGTGAAATAAAAATAAATCGCCAACGTTGGATTGCATTTCTAGATTTGGACCTTACAGGTGCCACGGGGTCGTCTTTTTATGTCCACCCGCTGCGCAATGAACATTTGCGTCAAAGAGTATGTAGCGCAGAACCGTTAGTGGCTAACACGAGCTGAAAATGAAAATAAATTAACGAAAAACTATTATCTACTATATAAAAATGAGTCGGGTTTTCCTTCCTGACGCTATAACTCCAGATAGCACGAACTGATTTCCACGGTTTTGCATTCGTTGGAAAGGTCTCGGGCTCCGTGAGGTTTATAGCAAAGAAAATTCAGGAAAAATTTTAACAGAAAAGCGGGAAAAACGAAGCCATCTGGTGGCGAAACGGAGTTCGCCGCGTTTGCTAGTTGTTTCTAAATTGTTATTTAACAAAGTTTCAGAAGTAGAAAAAAATGTGGTCATTGAAACAGTGGAATTGAGAACCCCCCTCCTTTTTTGAAATCGGTCAATTTTTTTTGCATGCATGCATTTTCAGGTGCTAATTAGGCCCGTTTCCTTTTCCTCACCCGTCCCAGTCCATTCCTTCTTTCCAGTCGTTAATCCATTCCTTTTCCCTTACCCCAAATAAGCGGGCAGCGCATTCGCAGAGGATCTACCTTTGCGAATGTTCATGGGCGGTGGTGATCGCTTACTATCAGGCGAACCACCAGCTCAGTTGCCCGCTATGACATAAAAAAAAAATAATAATAATTATAATTTTATTTACTATTGGACTGTGCCTTTTACCAATTAGAATAGAAGAATAGACAAGTAGTCGATACACTCTTATTCAAATTTGTCTAAGTAAATAAATTACAATTTGCCTATATATGCCAATCACTATGTTTGTAAGGTACATTTTAATTTGGAAACTTCAGAAATAATCAAATATTCTAAACCATTTATAATATATCTTTTGTTTATTTTTATTGTACTATAATACACTAAATCATACAAAGAAAGTTTGTGACCCGGGAAAGCATATATCTATGGGTTTTTATCCCGGAAATCCCATGGGAACGGAACTATGTGAGTAAAACAGGCAAGACTGCCTGTCTATCTTTACCTATTTACACGAACGAAGCCGCGGGCGAAAGGCCATCTTGTCAATAAACAGTACAAAAAACCCACACGTAAAAATATAACAACATCTGACCAAATTACAGTCTTTGACAGCGAGCAGTGTATGAGGGGGTTTAATTAGAACACACGCTCGGACCCTCGATGCCCGAACCTGCCTGTCCTCCCAGAAGCCTAGGCCTTTGTCTTACTCCCTTTGTCGACTGTTTTAATACGCCCGTGATAACTCGCGACGCGATGTCTCGAATGCCTCTTTGCAAAGCGGAATCTTGAATTAATTGCTGGCGCTCTGAACGGCGCGCCCCGTATGTATTAACAGTTCTTTTGTAGGTAAAAATTGAGGACTTCGCACGATATGCACATTGCTGCGAATAGATGTATTGTTTTTTTTGTCATAGAATCATGACAGATGTGTCACCACTTGTATATTATGTTGTACGCTTTATTCTGAGCGTGTAATAAAGATTTAAACGAATAAAGTTAATAAAGAAAGTCTTTAAAATATTGCTTATATACGTCTAAAATATTATTATAACGAGAAAACAACTGGGTATGTTTGTAAATTTGTAATGTTTTCATGCATAAGCAGCTGACTGATTTTAAAAATTATTTTATCATTGGAAAACTGCATATTGATAGAGTGACATACGCTATATAGGTGCCACGGGTGAAGCCGGGAACAGCTGATATATGATATACTTTAGAACTATCTAAAGCAAACATCAGCTAAAATCACTAACCGAATTTTCCAGAAGCATTGTCCGTACCTCTCAGCTTATTATACCAATATACATATATATAACATTTCAATAGCTGTATTTGAACAAAGTACCTATCAGTGAAATAGTATAGTCTTCCGCATAACCCTCCCAACGCGACCCGTTTAAAGATTCAAATCGCCGCGGGCGAGCGGGCACTCCGGACCCCTTTGAAGATATTCGCCTTCATTAGCACAGGTCCGGTTGACCCCGCGGGGACGTTGGTCGACGTAATTGCAAAACACGCGTTGGACTTCCATCTGAGCTTAGGGATCCTCCGGTTACTGCTACGAGAAGTTTGGTTATCATATTTGGATGGTATACGCTTGTTTAATATTCTATTATATGTTAAGGGAATAGTGTGACTGGGATGTTATTACTGTGTACGATTTTTTATTTGTTTTTTAATTATGTTATTTTAACAGATTTTTAATGATAGCGTGGGGATGCATAGAATACAATAAAATACAAACACAGATAATACTTCATTTGCGGTATCGCATCTAGTTCATCAATTAAATATTTTTCTTTGTTTCCGATTTCCATTCCATAGTTATTGTAGAAATGCATACATGAGTGTGTCTCAGGTAATCTAAATTTCATAAATGTTTTTTCACGGCAAATGTACTCAACCAATTCGGATGAAATTTGGTATAAAGATAGTTTGAAAGCCGAGAAAGGACAATTTTTATCCTGCAAATCCCACGGCAACGGGAACTATGCAGGTAAAGCCCCGTAGACTATATTTCTATCTTTGCTTTAGACTCGGACGGAAAGCTAGTTGAAAACTAACAAAAATACAAAGTATTCGTATTGTCGGAGAAATTTTATTCGCACGAGTAAAACAGAATGTAAACGGAGCATCAACATTATTGTTTAGAAGCAACTTTATCAGATGAATACAGACCAACAAGTTTACAACTGAAGCGGACTTTTACTGGCCATTAATATGAGCGGAGTTAAGAGGCTCTGGCTTAATCCTTATTTTAGTATCGGCGTACGAATCCCCACATACGTATCAAGTGAGCAAATAAAGAAGGAAACAACTTAGATGGAGTGGAGCCGGACCGCGTTCGCGACTAATTAACCCCACCCGACCCGCGTGGGGTGGCTTCGACCCGCGCCGCCGGTGGGGGGTTGACCTGGAGTAAAAAATATGCGACTCCCGCGAGACGATGCGACCGCTTTCAAGAATTCCGCGCAGCGAGTGCAGGCTTATTGAGTCCGTGTGTTTTTAATAGTTCTGTTTTGGTTACCGCTCATACTGTTGTTAGTTCGGTGCTGTGAAAATGCGCTCCGTCGCCGCTGAGGTAATTGCATTTGGGGGTCGTGTTGATGTTTCATATAGCTAACTGGTTGATGGAGTTTTTCGGGATGTATTCCAATGTTAATCGTCTGATGTGTTGTTGGATATTTTTGCAACAATTAACTGTTTTATTTTATACAGCTATCTATTATTTTATTCTATATATATGTATATATCTATTAAAATATTTATACTTAATGATATTTGACGATAGGGTATAAATAACAGATTTTTTATCAGACGCGTAATATATCAAAAAAATCTTAATTGTCCATAACTTAAAGATGAGTGTTGTAAAACATTGTTTGTGTATCTGTCTGGTTACTGTTCGATAGCTTCTCTTATTTTTTGCCAACGTCCGACACGGCTGGGCAGATTTTAACAAGATTTCTATTGGTTGACTGGAATCTAGACTGAATCTAACAGAACAATTTTTAATTCAAACCGAAGTCCCGGAGATTAGCGATATTAACTGATATTCAATAAAATAAACATCAGGTGATTGGTATAAAAGTATATTTTCAACCGACATTCCCAAAAACGAAGGAGTATCTCTGGTCCACTGTTTTTTTTTTATTACTCTGTAACGGCAATTTCCAACTGGTTAGCGTGAATTCATACTTGAATCTGGATATTCGGACTCACTTATCCTACTATTATTATTAATGCGAAAGTTTGTAAGGATGTGTGTGTGTTTGTTACTCTGTCACGCAAAAACTACTGAACCGATTGCAATGAAATTTGGTACGTAGATAGCTGGACAACTTGAATAACACAAAAGGCAACTTTTTATCCCGATATTCCTACGGGATACGGACTAACGCGAGTGAAACCGCGGTGCGCAGCTAGTATATAATAAACCATAGTAAATGCCCTGTTGCACAATTCAAACATTTTATATTCTCTTATCAGTGACGATATGTTCTGTATTGTTATCTTTTTATCCCGATATTCCTACGGGCTACGCGGGTGAAACGTAGCTAGTTATTTCATAATTACCAACTTATCGTACGGCCTGCAATCAACATAAGAACAGTTATTTCAATTATTACTGGTATCTTTCCTTTTGCATTCAAATGTTCACAAATTATTGATACATTGCAATATCGCAGGAATCTAGTCCTCGTAATTATATACTGACGGTTTTTACAATTTTACGGCGACTATAGATTACTAGGTTTTGCCCGCGGCGTCGTACGCATTAAATTCGGAGTTGTTTAATACATGTTATACTTATAAGCCTTCCTCTTGAATAACTTTATCTACTAAAAAAGAACCCATCAAAATCCGTTATATAGTTTAAAAGATCTAAGCATACATACATAGAGACAGAAGCGACATTGCTTTATACTATGTAGTGAAGATACGATGAATTAGAGACTAAGAGTTATCCACAGCATCGTGAGCGGGTAGGCATTTTAGTATAAACAGATATAAAAAACACCAGTCTATGTGTTTGTACTATGGAAGGAGTCCCTTAGCGTTGACTAGCAGTGAACCGTGAAGCTTTCGTGGGGGATTTGATCGATTTATGACCTATTTACGAGTAGTCAAGGGCCGCCACGTTTTGCAGGTGCGCAATTTCCAGTAATTATTTATCTACTAGATTTTATATGATAGAATTGCTGACAAAAAGATATGGAGACTACCCTGTGCCAGTTTCTAAGGTCCTGTAAATGTAGGGAACTGTAGACTCATACAAATTTATATTTCTTACAAGATAGGAACACGAAGGGAAATTTTACATAACATTGTATTGTTAAATGTTCAGACTTCGGTTACTTGGGCATTAATGTTCCGTGCCCAAAGGGTCATTAGGACTTATGTACCTCAGTTTCAACTAAAGTTCATGGTAATTAATGTATCCAGTACATGAGCGCTCTTACGTTTTTGATTGAGACGATTTTTAGAGCTATTAACATTCGACGAACTGTAAGTTATCTAATGCTATGTATTTAAAAGTTATTATTTAAATTGAATGGACCTTCACGTAATTTTTTGTCAATTACCATGACTAAAGGTGTGTCGACGATGAAAAGCCATTTGATTTAATTATAAACTTTTTAAAAGTAAAACTTTTGATCGGCTTATACCATAATCCATCAATCATCAGCTGAAACGCGTCTTTTAAGGTTGGCGTTTCTTTTTAGGGTTATTTTAGTGAGTACTCAACTAAAATCAACGTTAAAAGAACCTAAAATCCCTTCACGGCTTATTATTTTTAATAATTTTAAATATTATCCATAATAAATAACATAGTAACGGTTATGCGTGTAACACAATACGCGCGCAGTGAAGGGACATATTGTCCCTGCGGTCAGCCGCGAGCGGAAGTGCGCGGGCGCATGCGAGTCCTCCGCGCAATGTTGAGGGGGGAAGGGGAGGGAGGGAGGGAAAGCGGGGGGGAACAGGATGCGGTCACGCACGTTCGCGACTCGCGAGATTTTATCGCAGCAGTGAAGCGACGGGGGAATAACACGTAATGCTAATGGAAACCGCGATTGTTTTAGTGATGGGGCTTTATCGGTGTGGGACAGATGAAATATCTACTTATTCCAATGCGGTATGATATTTCAGATATAAGATCATTATTTCAATAATTTTTGTATGAAATTGTAGAAAAATAAAAAATTTTTTCATTGCCTATTTTAATTAAATTAATAACAATGTGGTATTTGCTATGTTCTCTGATGACTGTAATAACAAAACATATGTGCGACAGTTCTATAATTTGTTTATCATGGCCTGATTTACCGGGATACCCAGAACAAAAAGTACAATTTAAACATCAAAAACTGTTTTTTGAAATTGCATTTTCATTTATATATAAAGCGTATTCGTCACAAAATATTATTTTTGTGTTTTTAAATAATTCTATAAATTTTTATTATTTTTTTTTTTTATTAAAATTCTTTATTACTTTAAGATAGACATAAAAATCACAAGTAATACGCACGTGTCCAAGGTTCTTAAAGTTAAAAGTTAATATACGAATGTGAATTCATTGGATTCCGATCTAAGCAGAGCCTGTCCTGTAATTCTCTAAATGTATGAAATAGCGTAGTACAATAGCTACTTTAGTTCTTACAGCACCAATGAGATACATTAGGTCATGCAGAGCGTTTCTCGCTTTAAGATTGAAAAATAACTGAGACAACAATTATTGTGTGTATGTGTTTCTATGTCTAAAATTCAGTTCCACCCTAAAGATAAATAAATATTCTTATTATTTTATCGATATTATTGTTTCACATCACTATTATGTCAATCGACGCGAGCGCAGTGCGATCACGTCACTGCCTCCCGTGAGACACCCGCTAGCGACACACCTGCCGCGAAGAAATTGTTGTAACCGGTAACGCATATATGCTATGTCCATACATTCGATTAACATAATACATACCTACGTGTCGTGTACGTGCATATATAATATAGCATATGGGTGTTCAGACTGTCAGAGAATTCTTTACATAGAGTTTACAGAGTTTCATTACATAGAGTTTCCTCTGTAGCTAAGTCATCCTTTTGTTTACAGAAAGCTATTTGAAATAAAAACAAAATTTAGAGAAAATTAGTGCTTAAATAAAGAGGTATAAGTTTTCGCAGAAAAGTTCATTATATTTGAATACGTGTGTAGTTAATGTACGTGTAGAGTTGAAGCATAATAAGAATAAATCCTAATAAAACCATACTATTATTATAAACGCGAATGACGCGATTATATATGTAGATGATACTCTTTCACGTATGAAGTATTGAATGGTTTTGAATGTAACTTTTTGATAATGTATCTTATGCACAATAATACATAATACGACATGAGCTATATAAATACCTGTTATTGCCCCTTGGTTCGTCCGCGGGTGTAACCGCGCGGCGCAGCTAGGGCAGTAATATTACAAGGGTGTAAAGTAATCTATTACTTTATTTATTTATATTGTTTTTACTAAATTATATTATAAAAATATTGTTCACGTTAAAGAATTATTAATTTATTCAGGGATTATTGAATAGAAAATATCTTACATACATTTTATATTGTACTTCTTTGTAGGCAAATATAATTTTAAATTATTTATATTCCAAACGTCAATAGAATGAATATTTAAAATAATATTTTTGTGTAAAATTCTGCATACAAAAACTTATTCCATAAATTTACACGAAACTTCATTTCAGACATAGAAGAAAAAAAGTACGTTAACAGTCGATTATTAAAATCACCGATTAATTCATAAATCGAATTACGCCTAACAGCCTAGTGACGTTCAACGCATCACGATAAAACAAATAAGTGGACGAAGTTATCGCGATAAAAGTGTAAAGTTCGCAGACGCTCAATTTCAGTGGTGACGTGGAACATAAAATATCTCGTAATGATACCACCTGTTGCCACTCCGCCAGGACCGTTTGTTGTGTAACAAAACATCCGGAATGGGACAGTTAACCGAGTGAACGAGACATTTAAAAGTCTATTTAATAGCGATTTCATTTGGGCTTGCGGCAAAGTTAAACTTTAATGTGGCGACAAAGGAAGGATTGTTCAGTGCAATTTTGTTAAAGCTTCGCAGAGGTTTGTGTACGTGACACATAAGATTGTTTTAATTCAAATTTATATATTTTATATTCTTCTACGTTTGATCTTTCCGCCTTGCTTCTTTATTTACTAAACATTTATCAAATATTCCATCCATTTCTCTGAAGATAAAATTCATGGAACAGAGTATCGATTTGACAATAACAAATTTTAGGAATCGTAATAGTCTTTTCTTAGATAATTGTTTGTTATGTACATAATAAATAACGCTTTTTTTAAGTTTTGGTACGGCATTGTTGTACCAATGAACATTGCAAACGAGTTGCGTGTATAGAAATTAAAGAAATTTTAAAGGATTTTAAACGGGATTTCTTCATTTCGCTGATAAAATAAATTAAGCCCTTGTATAAATCTGAATTAGTTTAAAACAAAATGTCGGCGATGAGAAAATTACAGATGTATTTTCGAAAATCGAATTTCTTTTAGGGCACGAAAATTAGTGTTGCACGCACATCAATCGATATTTCGTGATTATCGAGAATAATGGCGACGCTGTACGCTCCCACGGCGGACCCCAACCGCGGGCGTACCGTGTGCAGGGGACTGATTAGATGCTCTCCACAAAAAAAATGTTCGCACACGCTTCGCTAATGTTTGCTAATGCGCTACGTGGATCCTGCCCGATAATTATCTGGTGCGGTGAATGTGTTTGTATGTTTTGTTGTGTTTGTGTGCGATTATTTAAAAGGCACCTAGTTAAATAAATAAATTTGTGTCTAAGTATTAATGTAACGGTTTTTAGTTTTGTATGTGATACAATATTTATTCTTCGATATAGTTAAATAAAAGCTCACCTATGAAAATTACCATTTATAATTGATTATATATTTGTTTATATAGATTATATATATACAACATTACATATACTTTATATTTTTGACGTTAAACAAAGTGTATTAATAAAAATTTTCCTTATGAAATAATATTCCGTTCACATTGTTATTTTTGAATCAAGTTTTGGTATCTCCAACTGACCACGGAATGTTGGAACCGTCTGAATAATTTACTCGGTTTAGATTAGCCATGCCGATCGCGGCATTTACATAATAGCCCATTAGCAAGTTTTTGTTGTTCTAGATATTGTTGCTTTTGGATCGAACAATTTAACTTGCTTGAGGCTATTTCTCGTGCAGTATTATCGAATTTAAATTTATTACATATATTTCTTTAGTGATATATACATATAAACTCCGGGTTTTTACCCGCATTCAAAGCGACCGTCAAGTTAGCGAGAGCCAAATCCATGATAATCAAAACATGTACAAACATAAAAGCAACAAGATAAGCCAAAGGGGACGTAAGCCGGCTACGTAACTCATCAATAAAGGTCCAAGCAAAATTCCATCTCGAATATCTTCGGCGGCCCCCGTTTGTACGTAAACACGCAAAATCCCTCTAAAGGTACGCCGCGGTCTCTAGACATGTGCGGGACATAAATTTGGCGAGCGTTACGTAGGTACAGGCCGGCCGCTATGTGCCACAATACATAAGGAGTAGCTATGTACGAAGCAACACGGGCGTCACTTATCCGCGCGGAGGATGCGGTGGTCGTCCGATCGCCCCCTAGCAACCCCCTGCGGGCGCCCCCACACCCCCTCGCGATTCATTAAGTCGGGCGCGGCCGACGCGGCGGACGCGTCGCGGAGTCTCCGTGAATTCAAATTAGAGGCAGCTCGGACGTCGTACACTAGAGATTGCATATCTTCCCTTTGTCGATAAACCCGTTCCGATAAGTAATTAATGGAAATTGGGAAACGGAATGGATGCTATGTGAAATAAATTTGATTATGTCTTGGATAGTGTTTATCATTGAAGTCAATGATTTTATTGTCGCTATTATTTAAATTTCTTTATCGCGACAACATTAACAATGATTATTATTTCCTAGTATCATAATGTGATGTCGCATAGATACTGCTTTACTCCATGTGAAAAGACGGAGATTTAAAACACATTTTTTTTGGTTGTTTTATACGATAAAATAGTTTCAACCAAGGACTGATTGAAGAATCAGCCCTACCAGTTGTAGCTATTACTTATACTACTTACTTATACTTTATTCAAGTTCCATGTATGTTAAAACTACGAATGTGTTTTTCTCCGATATATTGTAATAAAAACTTTTTTCAGACAACCCCTCTCATAATCTTTCTTTTTCATCTCACCTATTAGTCATACAAAATTCTGTTTTTCTTCATTTACGCAACTCCAAAAGACACGATCAGCATTTTATAAACTTCAAAGTGTCACTAGATCTCTCTATCACAACGAACTGTTTCAAAATCACACTTGTCACTTTTACTTTAATTGCCAAAAAAAAAATAAAGCCAGCACTCATCGACATGTTCCAATTTATATCACATCCCTATTGCCCCTTTGTCTCGGCAGCAAGACAGACGCGCTCGTGGCGGGTGGCGGCGGGGGGAGCACGTGCCGGACGGAAGTCGCAGGGCTCGAGCGCCACGCTAAATGATTCAAAACTCGCCCGGACCTGCAAGATTTATGCCTCTACCCGATCCCGACTAGATTAAAGATGTCGCGCCTTTATTGAAATACGCTAAAATATTCCCGAAGTCACCCCGGCCGACATTCATCCACATTCTATGTGACTGACGGCCTTACTGCTGATGCATTTGCACTGTTAACGCTGTTTTAATATTTAAAGGTTTTCCTTTGTACGGATATGTACATAACAAATTCATTACACATATTATGTAGAGATGTATTTCTGAATGAGTAAAAAGTTTTTATCACCCTGCCATAATGTTTGTATTTTTATGGGATAATGTAGGTAATTACCAAAATCCTGAATTATCAAAAAAACATATGTATAAAAACATACTATCTTTATACAACTTAAAAAAAAATTAAACTCATCACTATAAGAAAATAAGTTGACGTCTCAAAACGTGAAGCAAAACTACAAAAGTTCGTAAAGAAAGTAAAACAGATACGGCATCGCGGCTCACATTAAAAGTTGTCTTCGCTTGACTCTGGGGGTGCGCGGAGTTTGTTCGAGTTAGTTTTGCAGCCGAGGCCAATATGCAAATGTGAACTTTCCCTCTTTCGCGTTTGAGAACAGTCGGGTGGAGCTGCACTTGGCCGATTTACGACCCTCCGGAGCGTTCAATTGAAATTCACGAGTGCTGCAATACGTATCTTATACGTATACGTAGATCCTATTTATTTGTCTTTTCTTATCGCATAGTTCGATGTTTACCCAGCCATGACAAAGCTCAAATTTTGATTTTTTTATTTTTATATAACGTTAAGTAACGTAAGTTTCTTATTATTAAGACAGAAGCTTTAAATATACATATTATGTCAGTTCTTTTACACAACAAATATATTCCCTAACTTAGAGTTAGAGAGTGCTTTTATAAGTATCCTTTCAGCATTGAATGTCGATTTTATTATATTTGGATAGCATAGTAACAGTTAAAATGAAATAGGCGAGAATGTGAAATATTGTATGTTAACTGCCATTTAAAAATCAAAGAGTAAACTGTTCAATTAATTTCCAAATTATCGATAATCTTATTTAAGCGCCAATCAATCCCTAGCAAAGGTTATTTTATCAGTGAAGACCGCATGCTTAGCCATGTATAGGCTAAGACGTTCGCCTTCAATCATCTATTGGACACAAAGTATCTGCACTCCAGATAATACCGGTGCTATCACTAGAGTAATTAACGTGATTGCGGCCGCCTCACAGAAACAAGGTTCCAGGCCTTCAGCTAAGATTCATTGTGCAATAGGCTCTCGAATAGCCTCTGCTAAATGCGGGGCTGGGTATCAAAGCAATCTGGATGGGTGGTCCGAGGCGCAATTCTGGCTCCTTGCGCATATTGCATGCACGTACCGATGAAGTTTGCTTTGTAGGCGGTAATCTGCGGGGGTGTATCGGGTGGTGGGTGGCGGGTTATGTACACACGAGCCTGAGGCGTCGAGGTAGGCAAATGGCCGGCGAGGCGGGCGCGTAGGCCGAGATCTCGAGGTATCGATCCGCGGCTGGCGATGCCCGCGGCCGCTCGTCGCCACGGACACGGCTCACCGGGAGGGTGGCGCCGCGTGACAAAAACAGTCCTTTGTTTGACGCGACGTTGAACCCCGCCGAGCCACCGAACAAAAAGTATAAGCCCATAGGCAACTAGCAACTACGCTGACCTAGTAGTGGTGCTTTCTTGCTGCACGATAATATTACACGTGAATTACATTAAACAATGATAATGCTTCAATAAATCAGTTGCTGCTCTTGTTTCTATTAGAAAATGTTTCAAAGTCATAACGCATTGCATAATGTAATTCTGGGGGGTGAAATGTGAAAAGTCGATATCGATAAGAGAACAAAAAATGCAGTTACATCACTACTTCGCGACGCGACCGCGCGGCGTCCGACGGGTGGTGCAAATCAGTCGCGCGGACTGCCGTTCTTCGAGGGCATTTGTGTTGCGAACGTTTACTTGGCATTTTTAATTGTCGATGAAATAAAAAGTACGAACATTTTCCAGTTTTTTTGTTTTCAGCATACGATTGTTACATGGGTTGAATAATGAAGAACTCTTACGATGGAAAACTATCGATGGTTATACATAAGTATTAGGAACGTATAAAATGATGAGCGTTTATTTAAATGCAATATTTTTGGAGTGGAATAAACAAGTAATAAAAAAATACGGATTTTCAGAAAACAGATTATATAACTTGCTTGGTATTTTGCACAAAACCTCATATGTATGATGAAACAAGAATTGCATTTTATGACGAAATACGGTGCGAAAATATTAATTACTGTTGTTTATTACTGTTAAAAATAAAGAACCCATGTAATTACACTGTCTTGCTCATTTTTATTAGGAATATTATCTTCTAAAAATACTTGTGATACTTATCTTGAATCCACACACATTTAGACTTGCAACATTCGTAATTCTTAATTTCACATTTTTTAAATTAATCAAACACCGTTACTAATAAAAAATTAAATCAAACATCGATAGTCGATAGAATATGTCGCATCGCATTCAATTAGAGAACGCAGCAGTCAGCGATCTCGCATGAGTGGCATCTGTGCCAGCACCACCCTCGACCGGTCGATACTTATTACCGAGTCTCGAGTATCGATAACGATATGCGCCGCATCTCTAGCACTCCGCCTTGTTTCGACACCGATAATGTAACGCTTCTTAAATATTACTATAGATATGTCATATTTAGCTCGCTCCCACACGCCTTAATTAAAAAAAAACAACAATACAACCGATTGTTTTTTTTTTATATTTATGACTAAAACTCTATGTAGGGATTTACAACTTATTGATTATAAATTATTAATATAAAATTGCAAAATTTACAAATGCAATACAAAAATATGCATTTCTTTATTGGTACTTCGTTATTATATTTCTTTCAAATTTTCCTGTTTCCTAAAGGTACTTTTCTTATTGTAAAAACTCATGAGAAAGTTATATATAATCATACACATGAAACGTAAAAATTAAATGCAAAATCACAAATCCCGTTTCAACTGAAGACCCAATTAAAGAACACGCACGTGTCTACAGCTCCGCGCTCACGGCGATATATCCCCACCGACGTTTATCGACAATGTCGATATAAATCGTCCCATCTCTACAGCTCCGGGCTCCTTGCTCGAAATACCAATAACGCTTGGTCAAGCGCAACTCAAAGCGTGGAACGTACGGTCTAATTTGCGCTCGCTGTGTATTCTAAGCTCGCAAAGGAATATTATAGCGGGTGTAGGTACGCTACACGCCCGCCAAGATCCCGCTCACTGTACACATGGTACCGTTGCCGTTGACGCTTACGTGTGAGAATGGCGTTCGAAAATTCGAAATTCGAAATTCGAAATTCGAAATTTTCTTGGCGCGTAATTTCGAGAATAACGTTAGAGCACAATGCATTCCATTATTATTAATGGTTCGTTAAGAATCTTATATAATTTGTTTGCGTGTTATGAAATTATTGCTAAAAATAGTAAATGTATCAATTAGTATTTAATTCAGGGTAAGTAAGGAACTCTACTAAGAAACGAATTATGAATTAATTTTAAATACCGAAACATGCCACTGTGAACTGTAAATCATAGAAATGAAATAAATATTTCAGAGATATTCGAAACTTACAAAACAATATAAAACAATAAAATCTACGTTATACATTTATGTATGATCGATTATATTATGTGACATGTAGTTACTGAAGTATATTAAGTATTAGTAAGACGATATAGAAATCGGTCAAATAAATATCGTTCTTCGTCGTAGCTTAATTATTCAGTATATTTAAGTTCTTGTAAATACCATTTGAAAAAATAACGAAGACGGATGATACATTTTTGTGTGAATGTTTATGTAAAATTAATAAAACAAGGAAATGAACGTTTCTACAACACTATGATGTGCTTTATGCTAATTTAGTAACCATTATGTCTAAAAAAAAGTCTGAGTGAAAGTTGCCTATAAAATAATAGTATTAATAAATGAATAAAATCTTTTTTTGCCAAAACAATGCACCTTACATAACTATGTACATTGCCTCTTAAACTAGAAAAACTCTGTATCTTAAGAGCCAACGCTCCTCCTTATAAATAAATAAATCCATATTTAATGTGCAAGCGAAAACAACTATTTATGATTAATTACAAAAACAAAAATAAATTAAGTGCTACAGTGGATTATTACGTAAAAATAAAAAAATTTAAATTGAATCATTGAAATGAAAAATTGAACACCAAGTGATCATTGTCGCGGGTCTAAACTAGTTTAATAAGTGCGAAAGTGAAGTCCCATGACCCCTAATGGGGTATGGGACAGATGATATAAACCTGTTTTAAAAAACGATTTTAATTATGGACCAGTATGTGATCAGTCTTATGTGTCCTGCCAGACTGAGAGAACAAAATATACGTTACTAGCTTATGCCTGCGGCTTCGCGCGCGTTAAATTCGGATTACATTAATAGAATTTGCTGGGTTGATAAAATGAATGGGATAACTTATATTTGAATGATTCATAATATGCTTAAAACCCCTTAATCTTTTACCCTTCTAAGACCCTTTAATTTTAAAAGTTCCATAATCACCCCGTGAAACATGTACGTTGTATAAAATATGAGCTGATTCAGGTGCTGCTAAACAACGATTTAAACGAATTTCTCGTACAATCCTTAAATATCACAGACGACCTCGCGGCACATAACCACTTCAAATTGAAATAAAACAATAACACCGCTAATAAAAGAATCTCCGAAAAGAAAACTGTGAGCGAAAGTGCTTAAAGTTTCAGTGAAAAGTGAAAGTTGGTAAAAGTTCCGCGGGCCGACTTTGTTTTCACAACTTTTGATTCAATTTATGGGACGGGGGTGTGGGGTGGCCACCCCGCAGGTTATTATGTTATGCTGTACGATTATTTCGACCTAGGCACATTTAAACGTTTGTTGTTATGTTTAAATGGGTTTGTGTTTATTTAACATTTATAATAATATTGCTTTAGTCTATGACAGAAAAATAAACTCGAGATACAAAGATGTGTTTAGTACTGTCTCATAAAAATCAGTTTATCACTTGTTAGTTGTTACCAACCAAATTATCACTATATATTTTTAATGTTCATTCATTTTTTTATTGATACTTACAATTTAATAACATTACAAAAATATGTTTAATTTAACAATTAGCCAGTAAAGGATTCAATATATTTTACAAGAGAATTGATACCTAGTTAGGGCAAATTTGAAAATCTTAAAACGCTTTCAACAAAGAATGCAAATTATAAAAAATTTACCACAATATGATCCGGGTAACCAACAATAAACTTAATAAGCTTGACACCCACGGAGATGATGGAATTTCGTCAGAACAAACAGATCTTTTAAGTTAATAGAAAGCTTCTAAAACACAAACTAGGCGATTAAAAAAAAAAAAACAAATGCGAGTATAGCCATTGTATGTAAAACGAAACAAAATGAATAATATTTATTATAAATGGATAATATAAGAATAAATAATTATTAATTAATTTATGTTTTCTGGTTTAAATTTTAATGCAATATCTCAAACTTGACTTATTACAATTTTTAGAATAATAACGAAGTTTTGGTACGTTTTTTTTCAATAAGAAGTCGTTAAGCCTTATTTTATCGAGTTTTACTTATTCATTCTCAATTTTAAGTTCATATACATATTATTAATATTAATAATAATAGACCCAAGAAATAGTGCATGCACTATTACAATCCAATAAATATAAATATAATTTATTTTCATTTAAAAAATAGCAAAAATAAGCCATCCTGAAGCATAAGCCTAATTTATATTTCTCCAACCTAATATTACGAGTAAATACCTCTCAAGTATAATTTCCAGATGTTTCATTCCAGACTTGAGTTACGGGTTATGCCATCATTAACACCTTTCACCATCTCACGTTCAAAATTTATTAATAAGTTACATTTTGAAAACAGCGCCATCTATAACGCTATCGAGAACTACATACTGAAGCTGTAGAGTGTAGGCAGCGTAGTGAATCCATTGCAACTTTAAATGTTCCTTGTAATGCGTTCGGAGGGCGTGTTATACAAAAATATTTCGCGATTTGTGTAAATGTGTACCTAAACGAGGATTGATAAAAGTTCTACGTAGTTATTTATTTATTCATTTAAGTCCTTGAGAGTCGTTTCACATACAATCAGTTCAGAAATCTTTAAAAAAATTGTTATTCTATATCCGCAAATACTAAATCGATAATATAGTTTTTAAGTTTATTCGTTAAATGCAAAATACAAATCTTTCCTTTTTATGATATTAGTTTAAAAGATTTGAATGTTTACTGACTACCGAGTAGGAGGACATTTTTTATGTCAGGTCAATCCAGTCGGAGTAAGCAGCGGTTACACGCATGAAATACAAATAAATCTATTGATGAATTGGTTACAGCCCGAAAGATTAATGTCCCCCTACACGGCTATCATCCGCCGCAGCGGCAACCCGTTCGAGCTGGCCCACGTGCTGGTGTCATGGCTCGCAGGCGCCGGCTACGACGCTTACGTGGTGGTGGGCTGCGCCAAGCAGGACGTGTGCCTCGCCATCCGGTATCGTACCACTTGCCCGGAGATTCCGGATGAGACTGAGGTAGGCCCAGGTTTTTAATTATTTGTTGTTATAGCAGTAACAGTCATGTCTTAAAATTTTAGCTGTGTAACTAACATAGCTCATGAGATGCAGCCTCGTAACAGACGGATTGACAGACAGACAGACAGACGGAGAGCAAAGTATTAATAATTATGTTCCGTTTTATACTTTGGGTGCGGAAACCTAAAAAAAATTGTATATATAAGACTATATCTCCGTATTATATCTATCTATATATATAAAATTCTCGTGTCACAGTTTTCGTTGCCATACTCCTCCGAAACGGCTTGACCGATTCCTCTGAAATTTGGTAAGCATATTGGGTAGGTCTGAGAATCGGCCAACATCTATTTTTTATCCCGATATTCCTACGGGATACGGACTTACGCGGGTGAAACCGCGGGGCGCAGCTAGTACATATATATTATCTTATAGGTGATTGAAGAACCACCGCCTCCAGAGGAAGAGCCTCGGTACCGTCTCGTGCCTATACCAGACATGACTTCCAAGTATTGCAGGGAAATGGAGAAAAAAGAAGCGGAGAGGAGGCAAGCTGCTTTGGATAAAATTGAAAATGAACGCTTAAGGAAAATTGCGGTAACTTTTAACTGAAATAATGAAGTCGAAAAATATCATGGATCTCTTCCATATATCAACATTTAAAGTAAATAGTACACGTTTTTATATGACCTACTAATTATTAATTAATTATAAATATATGCATTCTACATAAGTGGAATATAATCAATTTGACTCTTAGCCTTTTAGTCTTTAGATTTAAATAGATAGGTTTTATCAAAAACCTTGCTACATTTTTATAATATACATACTTTAATCACAAATACAACCTTTTTTTAATTTTTTTCCAGGAATTAGAGAAGCCACCGCCAGATGAAATTGATGGTTGGCGCACACATGCTTGGGTGCTCGTTTTGCCAGGTTTCCGGGGGGTGGAGGAGCCGTTTTTCATCGAGCCCAGTGAAGGAAACAGCCACCCGCTGGGGGCGCCGCAGTATCAGTTTTTGGATAGTGTTTACAATCATGAAAATTATTATGTGAGGATGTGAATAAAATCTAATATCAATATATTTTGATTTACATATAAATGCATATTAAAATATATATTAATTGTGGATGACCAAGTGTTATTGAAATTTGTTGTAAAAGTAACTGTTTAGTATTATCTGTGATCTTGTTTCCGGTTGTATTTGTTAAAATATTTGTACTTTTTAACGGATGACGCGCTAATATTTCTCTCATGATTTTCGTTCTTGACAAGAAAAACGCTACAGCGACGAACAGAAAATTTCCAAACATATATGATAAGAGCTATTTACAAAATGGCAGGTTTTCGTTAAACTAAAACGTCAGATTCAAAAGATATGTTTATCAAGCTTACATTAAATTGTTTACTGCAGGTGAACCTCCAAAATTGCGAGAACGGTTTAGGTACCCTGAACTACGATCTAGGTGACCTGAGCTGCTGGGAACACCTTCTGGCTGGGGAACCATACTTCCGCCGTCAACTAGTTGGTATCGACCTGGCTGATAAGAAAACCGCCTTCGAAACGGAGAAGCACTTGGATGTTCCCTCTAGTTGGGTTGAAAAATTAGATATTACCGCAGATGGTATGGCGAATATTCCTGTTCCATTAACTACTAATACTGTCATACTTCAATAATTTCTGCTATTCCATAAAGTATTATATTGCCTGTGACCACGACTAACACCATAATAAATTTGATATATAGTTGTTTAATTATTGTGAATTTTCAACGAGTTATTATCTTTTTTTCTAGATTTTGAACAGCGGTACCCCGGCAGTCACAAGGTGGTTCACTACAAGAAGGTTCTATTGGAGAAATTTTCACCTTACTCTCAAAGGGACGGCATCGTCAAGAGAATCAAGATTTTTGACGATTATGCTCTAACCGTTCCACTGTTAACGTAATTTGTTCTTCCGTGTATAAACTTCAAAAAACATTAACGTGTTAAATGTATTCTCTATCTCTGGAATTTATAATTTAAAATTTATAGTACAAAAGCATTACAGATATTCTTTTCATTACGTATGGTGGGGCAATACATCCCTCTACACAAGCACTACAATAGCATCCTTCTATTTCTCCTTCTTCTGTAGGCGTGTGGGACCCGGTACGAGCTGGCCCAATTTGTGCACAAAAACATGCATCTATCGGTTTCAGATACGAATGGTACAAAAATAGAGTTGACAAAATGGAAACTATGAAAATGGATCATGTCAAGCGAGAAGTGAGAGAAACCTTCGCTGTTGGTAGAAGAGACCATTTATTAAGTTAGTATTTGATGTTTATTAAATTATTTAATTATATAATTACATCATTTGCTGTATAGATAAAATGTACATAAAAGATGAATTGCTCTCGCATTAACGAACTGACACCCATCTTAACCTCCAAGCTCGTAGCATCCTAGCTCAAATGATCTGAAAGTTATCAAATTTTGCTTGATGTCCATCCGAAAAAATACTGTTTATGTATATTCTGAACTTGTCATATTATTTCAGAGCACCTATATTCTTTGGACGCACCCCTTGTAACAGTAGAAGGAGTGAGGACGCTAGAGTTCAACTACTACGCCAGGATCGACCACCTTTCAAAGCTGGTGTGCACGCCGACTACTTTTGATGAATATTATACGGATAGATCTGACAGGTTAGTGTACATCTACATGGCACGAAGAAAGAGTATTTTTAAAAGATATTGCCAAAAATGGTGGATGTTCTCAATTCGACAGTTTTTTTTTTGTTTGGTCCTCTATAACTCCGTGCTAACGCAAAGCCTGGGTAAGCGGATACTTTATAATATTTCCAAAGAAAAGTAAGCCCAAAAAAAAAATGTTTCTTTTTTTATATCAATTAGCTGTTTAATGTAATAAGCTATGCTATGTATTTTGGTCCTATTTATATTACTTAATAGCAAATGTGCATTTCAATTTTTGTAGTATTTTGCTTTATTTCACATTGGTAACTGCTGACTGTTTCTTTGTCAATTGATACATTTGCTCTTTCAGACTTGAAACCCGCTTCATAATATACAGTGAACCAACTAAATCCGAACCTAAACGTCAAGTGAAAGACATTATAGAGACATATTCTAGAAATGACGATATCCCAGCCAAAGAGGATATCTGGAAGAAAATTTTCCACATTCCAGAAGAAACCATCGAATTGCTCTATCACTACGCGTACAATTTTGTCACGAATAATACTAGATTTTTTCTGAAACCAAATCTCGCTGAGACAGGCGGTAAAATCCTATTCTATCCAGAAAAAACTTCTGGATACATTGTAAGTGTGTTGAACTACACTTTCAATTCATAAAAGTCGTAAATATTTCTTAATTATATTATGAAATAAGTATATTGATAATTTCAGTAGACAAAATGTTTCATTTCCTTGCTAATAAATAAATTATTTATTACAATAACACAGGCCGATCCATGTGCCAAACCACCTCGACCGTTAGACGTGTACTATGCACTCTGTGACAATATGGAGTGGGAACACAAAAGCAGGAAACACATCCGCGACAGAGAGACCGATATCAATGGCTACTTGAAAACGCGCCACAAGGAGCTTACAGAGCCAATGTTGTACGTCGCATTATTCGATACGGAGAGAAATGAGGCCGCCAAAAAGGGATGGAAGGAGCAGGTATGTTTATATTACTTGTATATTTGGATGTGATAATTATTATTAAAAAGTATTATCTGTATCCATTTGTTTCACTGAGATATAAATAAATAAGAGGGGAAAATAAAAAATATTGTAGTAAATATCAGTTTTGTTTCTCGTACAAATCATTTCATTGCAGTAAAAACTAAACGAGTATAAATATGAAAACATTAATTACTAACATTTTGAGAAATTCCAAAATTCCATATAACATGCATGATGTATTTTTAGGAAGCTCAAAAAGCAGAAGTAACAGAAAGAGAAAAAGAAGCAGAAATAGATCCTTTGGCGCCATATTTAGCTCGAATGTTTGGATCAGGTCACGGTACTGGCGCTCCAATTACAATCAAGGAAGCCACACTGATCAGGGAACAATGTATTAACGACTTTAGAGCGAAACAACTCGCTCGACAGAATCTCGTCCAAGAGAGGTTTGATAAGGTATACTTTGATTCTTAATCATTTAATTGTCTCCGCTTTCGTCGAGGTTAGTTTATCATAGATAATGCTTATAACAAATTCATGCACTCTCATATGAAATTTTTATGTCTAAAATATACGGGTGTGTCTCAAGGAACCTCTATTGTATCTAACTTCCATTATTCCCACTTATGTTTTAATTGCCTATGAAGCTGGTCTTTATGTCAATCTATATATTTTTTTTCTTAATTTTTCAGTTAAACAGTGAATACAAAGCAAAGCGCTTATGGTATTTGGCTAATCAATTTATTTTGACGCCTGAGAAGGAAAGCGTTTATTTCGCAGCAAGGTAAATAATATTGATATTTAATAATATATATAAAATTGATACATGGGTTCACATTAATTGCTAAATTATTATTCCTTTTAGTAAGTTTGCAAATAATTCTTTTTAGTTCCATTATATTATATGCAATAATTGAAGCTTTTGTTAGCTTTAATCTATTTCAAAATTGAAGATTAATTATATAGATTTGTAATGTAATTTTTGGTTCTAGTGCCGAGTTAGCATTCAAAGTACATACACTTGAAGTACGTTTGACACGACATAGGGATCTGTCGGCGCCAAGGTATCAAATACTTGAAGAATACTTGGAGAAACATCCCTTGCTCAAGGAATATAACCGAATGAGACATTATTATCGAATGAAATGATGTGATTTATATCGTAAATAGATTATTTTAGAAATATATTGTTTTACGGTACGTTTGAAATATTGTATTTTTTTTTCAACACAGAAAAAATCTAATCTAATTGTATGTCTCATAGTCAAAAAGCTACGTATATACTCTTGATCTAATGTGATTTCTGCGTCTCGGAAAAGTAGTATCTATGTCCAATAGTACACTTGAGTAGACAGAACTTTGTAATTATTGTATGTTTGTGTTTGTGTATATAATATGTATCAATAATAATATCCTACTAATATTATAAATGCGAAAATTTCTAAGGATGTGTGTGCGTTTGTTGCTCGCAAAAACTACTGAACCGATTGCGATAAAATTTGGTACGTAGACAGCTGGACAACTGGAATAACATTTAGGCAACTTTTTATCCCGATATTCCTACGGGATTCGGACTTACGCGGGTGAAACCTCGGGGCGCAGTTAGTATATAATATAATTGATAGTGATGATGTGTGATTCCGCCGTGACCGTGAGCAAACACGAGCTGGGGCATCTAGTTGGCAAGATACCGCTGGGGAGGGATAGTCCTTCCAGGGCAATATACAATATAATATCCATTTAATATTCAATTTGTAGGTTAATATTTACATTTTTTTTTTGTTTTTATTAAAATTAATGTAGAGAATAATGAATGACAAAATAAGACAACGTTCGTCACAAATATTTTAATGTTTCGGTAATATCCAAGATGGCTGCGGGTGGTGTATCCCCGTGGACCAGTCCCCCGCGCCCCCCAGCAGGTTGCCGCGGCCGTCGTGCGTCGCCAGCGCGAGCCGGGACAGCTTGTTGGCGAGGCGCCGCTGGGGAGAGTCCGGGCGGGAGAGCGGGGGGAGGGATATGCTGCCCGAGTCTGGAAATATTTTTACAATGGAGCTGGTGGGTCGCCTGATGGTAAGCGCTACCACCGCCCATGAACATTTGGAAAGGCGGAAGGTCGATTGTAGACCTTACGCCTCTACAAATGGATTGCCGACTTCTAATTTGAAAGGTTTTCAGAAAGGATTGACAAGAGGAAGGGTATGCAAAAGGATATGGGTCTCCGGCTCCCCCACTCACCCAACGAAACACAGTAGCATGCCACTGCTTCACTGTTATTTCCCCAGTGCGAGCTACACCAATTCGTACCGAAGAGTGCTCGATTCCCATATAATATAAAAACTCTTAGACGGGTATCAAATTCATTCGGGCATTTAATTTAGTTCATGGTTTGGAAACATGAAGCGCATTGAGTAAACACGCTTTATTTAACAAAATTATCTCACCTGTCTATACAAAGCAAATTATATAATCCTGCCGATCCTAGTCCGAATAATAAGATAAACTCATGAAATTATATTATATTGTCACGGAACCTGCATACGTGGACAAAGCTTGTAATCAATTTTGCGATTAAAATGACTTAAAATCGCGTCTAAAGAAGTCGGTTACATACCAACGTACAGGTGAAGCTAACAAAGGCGCATGAAAAAATACTAACCTTAATTGTCTCTGAACTAGAATGAACCTAGTTGACCTGTGAATTCCGTAAACTAAATAATATTTTTTTATCACCAGTGTCACTCACCTGAATGATAGTCATAATTAGCGTGGTCACTCGGCGTCTCTTGGCCGAGTCGCTTTCTGTACTCGCCCGCGAAATGCTCTATCAGCGTATCCATCATCACGGCTTGTTTTGAAAACACCTGCAAAATAACAAATTCTATACGAAAAAAATAAAAATACTCATGATTCTAAATAGCTTCTATTCATCATTCATCATAATTCTAAAGTACTACGTCTACTGTCTTGCATATCAGGATGACTATCACCAATTTTTGATGATCCTCTCCATCTGTCACTTATACCTGCAATATCTTGGAGACCCGTAGACCATTTTCCACCACCATAAACTGCAGGAACAGGCACGGCAGACAGTCTTCATTGTCGTCTGATGGTAGACCGATGTCCCAGGATAGCTCCTCATATAGAAGGCCCAGTAACACCGTCTATTGTAGGATAGGTAGATGTCTGAAGAATCTGTTTGTGACTTGACTAAACTATTATTTTTTTTTTTATAGAATTGGCTAAAAGACAGTTTTTTTACTGGGATTGTTTTTATATACATATTATAGGTCAATCTTAAGTGATTTGTTCAAAAGTTTAACAAATTTATGAAGGTGATATGTGTGGACATTTTTATTTATGGCCATATTATACAAAATCCAACTTAGATATAACATACTAGCTGTCCACAATTTCGCTGAGTAGTGAAAAGAAATTCCCATGGAAATGAGACGTTTCACATAGCCTATATCACCCCTCCTATAGCCTCTTAGCTCCAGATCCAAAAATCATATCATGTAATCGTGACAGAAAGACATAAAAACAAGCGCACTTTCGCATTTAATTTAAATTTTCTCTAATTCGTAAAGTTATATTATTCTGCATATTCTAGAACATATAACCTGGTTCAATTGAGGCTTAAAATGACGCAAATCTGACGGATGCGAAGAGAGAAAAAGACTCTGTATATTTTTCTCATACTCACACTTTCAGTATCGTCAATAACGTAAACACCATTGGAATTGACAGCGACCAGAACTGGTATGTCTTCGTGAGTGAGCAAGCTGGTCAGACTTCGGACTGGCTGCTCGATCTGACCTTGGAAGAACGCAGCGCTGGAAATACAGTTCTAAGATGATAATTAGAAGGAGTATTTTCATATATCACTGTGTCTTTATTTTGCAGAAAAATTCCATCCAATGTGAACCTTTAGTGTCAAATTAGTGTTTTATATTTTTGTACCCCAAAATTTCTAATGGAAATTTAAATGAGAGATTTTTAGTGGCATCATCATTAATAATTAAGGATTTTTTTTTACCGTTCAGGATATAGGTATAATATTCATGCGAGCTTCTTTCAATATTCAAACATTTAAATTTGAACCCACTGATAACTACTAAACTAAGACTTTCATTGTTTATTCTTGATGCAAGTAAACTTGGATACAGAGTTACAACCAAGTTTCCTGGATGGATGGATATTTGTTGGTGGTCATTTGGTTCTGTTACCATAATAGTGAGTGGATAATGTGTGGATAGTGAGCGAATAAGTGTGTGGGTAGTGGGCACTCACCCATAAGTAGGCAGTGTTCTGGTATGAGCGAGGTACTTGTGGCGCAACTTTCGTGGCGGAGCTGCTGGTGGCCTTTGGGCCTGCTCCAGTAACTTAGCTTCAGGGCTACCCTTACGACCGGCGGGTAGTAACCGCGCCCAACGACCAGAGCGCGCGTGTTTGGGGAGATACTTGTCTTGGTTTTCCCTGATAACGTTCTATTATTGTAATCAGATACGTAAACAAAATGAAAATTAATTAATGGAATAATGGATTTAAAATTTTTTGTGTGGACGAAATTGATGACGTAAAGTAAATAACAAATGATACATTGTAGTAAAAAAAATATTCTGAGATGACGTGATGAAGAAAATTATTATAAAACAATTGAGACTCTTGTATAAGAAATTTTCTGTGAAAATTTAAATTCATTTAACTTTACTTGAGACTAAAAAACACCCGAATCCCTATATCCATGTACCTAAAACTCACCTAAAAAACTTAGCAGTGTGTCGATGTGGGTCATATGGCCCCAGCTGTATGCGCGCCTGAAGGCCGCCCAGCATCAGAGCTTGAGCGCTCTCTAGCGGATACCGCCCAGTCACCACGTTGTGTCGCGCTTCCTCATATAGCAACTCTTGGATACGAGAATCCCTGAAGAGTAGCGCCTTTTACCTTAGGGTAATCTAGTTTATGGAGCTAATGAGTGCCTTATTAAGGAATTAAATAAGCTTAAGACCAGACTAAGTTAAATAATATTAACATTATAATGAAGCGGGTCAAATATGCCCAATGATATTTACTGTGTTAGTATTGTTATTAAATTAAAAAAGTACTAGACATCTCGATCAATTGAGCTATTTATTGCAAACTTAATGAAAGAACACGTTTTCTTTTAGTTGCACTGTGCACTGTTTTTCTAACAGCAATGATCGAAAGAATGGTAAAATTATTCCTCATATAAGAAAACCACATTTATATATACAAATACAATATTTACATAAACATACAAACTCAACATTTATATAAACAATTTGACTTATTATAGGAGCACTTTTGAATCGTCATAAAGCAGTTTCTACAAAAATAAAAAAGTGAAGTCCCGTGTCCCCTACTGGGGTATGGGGCAGATGATATATATCTGTTTCACTGATCGATTTTTTTTTATGGACAAGTAGGTGATCAGCCTTCTGTGTCCTGCCAGACCGAGACGGTTTTTTTTATTGCGCGTCTCCACCCGGAATCGAACCCAGAACCTCTCGGATCTACGCTCACGCGTTAACCAACGAGGCGGAAAACAACAAAAATACCAGATTCCTAAAAATATATAATTTATATCTAGTTCAGTATCGTAGTACTACACGTACTTTATCCCTTCCTCCAAATGCTTAGGAAAGAACACATTCCTCTGCAATCTGAGCGCGGGTTGGTCTCGCGAGCGCCGCGAGTCAGACGCGTGGCCGTACCGCTGTAACAACTTCTGCCAACCCGCCCATATCTTCCACGGACAATGGTGCGGCTTTAATTGGATTTCTGGAAAGTTCTGTGCTTTGAGACTAGTGGGAGAATTTAGCACAGTTTCTCCCTGATCTCCGTATTACTAGATCCTAATGACTTACACGTTACAATTTAGGTCCGTAACGAGAAAAGTTATTGTGAAAAGAGAAAACGTTTTTAATTTTTCATATATGTAATATTTTCACACAAAAGCAGCTGGACGGATTTCAATATTTTCTCACCATAAAAAAGGTTTATCATCACTGAACCACATAGGCTGATTATCATTTGTGAAGCCAAGGCGAACAGCTAGCACATTGTAAGTTATAACTTACTAGTTTCGTCGTTTCGTCGCATGAAAGATAGCCTCGGGGTTTTTCTCGCATGTTCTCGTTCCCGTGGGATTTCCGGGATAAAAATGTTTTTCATATCCTATGTCCCTCCCCCGGTTCTAAGCTACCTCTGCACAAATTTTCAGCCAAATCGGTTAATCCGTTCTTGAGCTATAAATAGTGTAACTAGCACCACTATCTTTTATATATATCTTATATCTTTAAACGAGCAATTCTTGTATATATATTAGATATTCAATATTTAGTAGAAACTTACCCAACAGAGGACTGCACATCCACAACGCGAACACATTAGCGGCAAGATTCCTTACGCTGGGTGTATTTAACCCTAACTCCTCTGCCGATAGTACGGCGTTGAGGAACCTAGATGCTGTGACACATGATGGCACTTCTTCCGAACTCATCTCCACCATAACGGCCACTCGTGACATTAGATACACGCAAGTAACTGGGTTCGAGGTACCCGTCGAAGATGATGCTGTACTGCCTGATGATCCTGGTAATAAATTCTTGGGTGCTAGAGATCAAATTTTTGATAATAAATCCCTAAAAAGCTAACCACGTAGACACATTAATTATTACTTAAATTTCACTATCTGTTTATCTCACTAATGTCTTCTTAAACCAAAATTTTCATTCCTAGTGAAAGTTGGACACTTAAATCTTTGCTTAGATATCTAACTACTTATTTATACTACTATAATTTTATACACACACATTCTCGTAAATAAGCTAAGTGTTTTCTTCTACTAGTTTGTGGTACTCACCAGGTAGTGGTGGTGAAATGGCGCTAGACGAGCTCCCACCACTGGTGATGGGTTCGGTGGTACTAAAGGATCCTGCAGCTATGCTACTGGAACCCGTCTGGTTTGAACAACTACTTAGGTTTGATCCTGGAAGCGAAGTAAGTCTAGACTTATAATTTCGTATTCATTCTTTTTTGTACATAGAGTATATAATTATAGAGAAGAAAAGATCTTAAGTAAATAAAAGTGTAAGCTTAAAGCTGTATTGTATACTCACAACATATTTTGTAAGGATTTCATAATCAACTTTATTTAAAAAACCTGCTGGCAAATTTTAAATACGTAAAATCGTCTAATTGGCAGTTAGCTATATCTATCTCTATCAGGTTTCACCAATGGACGTAGTATCCTAAAACCCACTTAATAAAAAAAACTAATAACATACAAAAAATCATATCGTCATCCAATTAGACACATCTTATGGTCACCCTATTACACGCGAGTGTGCCTCCCACATTACCCCTCTTGCTTGCCTAGCTTTTCATATACCAGTTTTCTGTTACATAATGCCCATTACCTTAATATTTTTTTTTCATCAAAGATTCATAAACTATTCTAAAACCCACCCATAACACTTTTCTCCAAGGAATCCGAACTATTGCTCTCCTTCGAGTCGGGCAGTGGCTTGTGCGAATCGTGTTTGTCCCAGTCATTATGCCGGCCCAAAGGGCTATAAGACAAGTGGGGCAACCTCTGGGACACGGAGTACAAATGCGCATTCACTTCAGCTTGGAGTTTCTGACTTTGCACTGAATAGTATTCTTCGCGTGATCTGAATTCGCTGGAAATTGTAAAACGATGAAGTTATTAAAACACAATTTATTCATTATATTATTAACCCGACGTTTCGAACACATTACAGCGAGTGTGGTCACGGGGAGACTGACATTATATTATAATGAATAAATCGCGTTTAAAATCCGTTAAAAAGTTTTTAATTTCTAAATGTATAATACTCGCGTAAAATCAAACACAAGAAAATACTATATTAAAACACAGTTAATAGTATTTAATTATTATATTTAATTTTGTTATTTTTGTTACGATTTCATTTATAAAGTAGTCGTCTTATACATCATTATTCATTTAAAAAAAACATCTAATTCGAGTGGCGAGTAACACAGGACATTTTTTTTTCTCGGACGAACCCTGGCGAAGCCGGAATAAGCGGCTAAATGAATATGTTGTTAAAATTAATTAAATAACGGTTTTCGTATTCATTCTATATTAAATTTACTATGAATTATCCCGAAAATTAGATTGTGTATACAGGTTTCAAGTAAATATTTACATTAAAATTATTACTTACTTGTACTGATATTCTGCTTGAATGGGATACCCACGTCGAGAATAATCGACTGGAATAATTGTAATATAATTACCACTATTTTGTACATTAGGGCTTTCTCCGTAAGTCCCCATATCTGATTGGTGTTCCATTTATATATTATTTTTGTAATAAATTTACAAACCTCATATCATAATACCAAAACATAGGTAGGTACTTACTAGTGAATTATTGATTTCGCGCCATCGTCGTGATTGCCAGTCATCAGATTCAATAATAAATATTTTTAGTCACAAACTCACAAAATTATTATATATATTTAAGCTGAACTAAAAACTTTCAAATAAATTAAAAATGTAAAATTTTAGAACAGAACTGGGAAATAGGGGGATTTATTCGTTAGACACTTAAAAGTTAAAATATCAATGTCATGTCCCTAAGCAATCTGTGCCTTTAATGTGACATCTTGTTAACATTCAACTGTCATTTGGCCAATCTGATGTCATGGAGTTTTGTGTTTACGTTTTGCGAACGGAAGCAGCTGTTCTCGTTTATAATTTTTCAGTATGTGAATGTGATATATAAAACATTTTTAACATTCCTCTTTCCTAGAATATAGATAATTAGAAAATTTACGAACTTTTCGGTAGTGTACTAAATTTAATTTAGAAGAGGTAATGAACTTTACATGAAAATTTATCGTACCAAGTATAATATTGCATGAGTAGTATCTTTTATGTATCTAACACAAGATAATTATTATTTATCGCCTAATTAACACAAATAATATTAGCTTGAAATAAAACATTCAGATTTTTACACGATTTATATAATTTACGTAGTCAAAACAAATATTTTCTTTAAGGGTAGGTTCTCATATATACATCTAATGGAGGCGAAATTGAAAGAATATAGAGCGTTAAGACGACGTCAACAGTTTGTTGATAATATAAAACAAAAATTGGAACATTCTAAAGAGAAAATTGTTAATTTTTTAGTTCCTAAGCCAAATATGGGAGAACGAAATGAAGAAGAGGTTGTTTTGGTAAAGTGCATCTCCCTTAATGTTTTATATAAATCATTTTTCTATTTGTGATTAACCTCAGATTTTTCTTATAAAGTGCATGTATAACCTGTTATTTATTATTTTAGTTGGAAAATGAAGAAGATACATCAATAAACAACACAAAAGCATTATTAGAAGAATCTGTTGATTTAACATCTGAAGTCAGTGAAGTTGAATCTATTGAAGAGAACCAAGAATCCTGGCGATATTGTATGATCAAATGGACAATATATGCAATTATCTGGTTGACACTATTCATTTACTTCTTGAAACTGCAATTTGGTGCTGTTTTCTTTGTAATATCAGTTCTCATTGGCATTTGCCTTAACACAAGCACAAGGCCAAAGAAAAGGGGTGAAGTGTCTGCATATAGTGTATTTAATAAAAACTGTGTCAGCATAGATGGTACGCTAAAAGCGGAACAGTTTGAAAAAGAAATAAGATATGGCGCGGGTAGTGTAAGAACATTTTAAATGTGTTATTATAGGCTGATGTATGTAATAAACTAAGACAAAACTAAGACTTTAATGAAATAGTTTTATTACAGCAATTTATGTTGAATACAAGTTTGTTTAGATAATTTCAGTAAGTGATATTTTGTATGCTGAAAAATAATTGCCTTTTGAAGTGTTGAAACTTAAGTTTCAGTATCACTTTCAAATCAGATTTGCTTTTAATCTATATGTATATATAAAATTCTTGTGTCACAACGGCTGGAATATTCATGAAATTTTGTGTGCATATCGGGTAGGTCTGAGAATCAGCCAACAACTAATTTTTAACATCCCTAAATTATGAGTAAGGCAGAACAGCGTTTGTTGGGTCAGCTAGTGTCAATATAAATGAGGAAGTTATGTCAAATTCTTCTTACCAAATTAAATCAATGTTTTGACTACCACACTATGTACCTACCTATAAGTTTTAACTTATTATAATTTATTTCATACTGTATAATTTATAAGATTTGTATTTATATGAAGCATTAAATGTTTTTCTAAATAAAACATGACATCACTTAATTTTTGGTTTTAATCATCACATAAAACAAATAGACAAAATCTCAATATCATATACACAACATAGTTTAATAAACACTTCTAATACTTAATCTATTGGCAGAGTATATACATCACAATGCTTAGGTGATTGGATTTACGTAATTTTTTGTCTAATAACAAATTCTTTATAAAATACAGGAAAGTGTTATGCATATTGGTATTTAGTATATTTTCCAATAGGAGAGCTCTATAGTTTTATTTCAACAAATTTTTATATCAAGCCTGACAAGGATATTCATGAATGGCATACACTGTGGGTCTAAGCAACTCATGCTAACAAATTCTGTAAATTATGATAGGAGTGGCAGTTACCTGCATGCCCGACTCTTCGTACTGGAGATTAAATATTTTGAATTTATAAATTCATGAGTATTTGAGAGCGACTACTATCTTATGTTGACAGCAGTTGAAGTGGACTTTTCGTGTTACACATTAAGAATCTCACATTTCCATCCAGCCTTTTGACATTCTTGATATCTCACGGCTGAAATTTATTTGCTACTAATTTATAGGAGAATGAAATTGCTAAAGGTATTACCAAAAATGCTCACAAATTCGAAGTCTCCTCACCATAGTACCGTTTCCTAAACTCTGGCACATCTATTAAAAAGCTTAATATATTTAGCAATGTGTTTAAAAATAGTCCCAATTAAATTGAAAGCAAAGTTTTATATATTTATCAACGTGTTTAAAAGTAATCCCTAATACCGTTCTTCTCCTTTTCTCTTTTTCTCCTGCTAAAATAGTGAAATGCCTTTACATATATAAATACTAGCAAACCCGGCGAACTCCGATTCGCCACCAGATGGCTGTATGTGAAAAATGATTTTCCCGCTTTTATGTTGAAATTTTTCCTAAATGTTCTTGACTATAAACCTCACAGAGCTCGAGACCTTTCCAACTAATGCAAAACCATGGAAATCGGTTCGTGCGTTCTGGAGTTATAGCGTCAGGAAGGAAAACCCGACTTATTTTTATATAGTAGATAAAATGACTTGCCTCGGCCCTCGAGTGGGTTATCAAAATTGCAAATGTAATTGCCTAATATCAATAACAATAAAAAAATCCACCAAGTAAAAAGGATGAAAACATACACTTATCTTTTCCAAATTAAATGCATATTCATAACCGACTGGCAGAATATAAAATTTTATATTTTATTCACAGTTTTGAATAATAAGGTAGGTACACCATTAACATAACGATTGACAAACATACAACAATTATCTATAGATAATCACAAACGATAACAGAATAATTATTGTATAAAATCCAACAATACAACAACGTTTTAGTCACATCCGTTACATCCATTACATTGTTATGTAAGGTTGGTTAAAAAGATTTAATTTTCTAATTACAAAGTCTGCATATATTTCCAAAAACTTTTAGGGCTGATGGCAGCCAATGTCATTTCATATTATACAACCAACCTCAAAGAATTTACCTGTATTGTAATATTAGTTGACGCTTTTAGCTTCCTTTTTTTAACGTGTCATTCAAATTACATATTTAGCATTGAGTATGTATTTAAAGCGATGGGGGAGGCATATCATTGTTAAACATAAAAGTAGCTAAGATTGTGCATAAATAATTTGAATACATATGAATAATGTTTAAAGGAAACGATTCAAAGGCTACAAATTGTTCGGCGCTACACATTCAATTAAAACACAAGTAAACATTAAAAAACACTAAATTTGAGCAAAGGAATTAAACGGAATGTAACAAAATTAGTATGAACTAAACCAGTATGAATTGTACACTTATAAAAAAACTAGGGTACAAAATAAAAGCACAGCTAGACTGTGCTGAAGTTGAAATAACAGATAAAGAAAAGCATATGTAACGGAATGTTGGTATTATTTTATTCTTAAGAAATAATTTTTATTAGTATAATCTAATGATCATTTTATATAATGATTAACAAGCTTCGTCATACGTCATGTATATTATAGTTATTAATTTTTATCACAGAATTAAAATAGATATTGTATAATGCGTGAATACTTAACATAATTTCTATGAAAAATTGTACTGTAAATATACTTTTGCAAAAATAATCACAATAAAATGTATCAGTATGATAAATTTTTTTCTCTTATATTTAGAATAACCTACATTACCTACAGCTATTTACAATGGCACACACATTATTTTACGAAGGCGGGTAAATGACACAGCCCATAAAATGAAAAATTGATTAAAACAGTTATAATATCATAGAGGTAAAGACTAAAGCTTGAGAAATTATGAGTAATCTCCTGATCTGTTAAATCGAAATTACAAATCCTTTTCACCACAGAAAGCCACGTTATCTGTGGGTGTCATATGCTATATTTTATTTCGTTTTTATCCCGGGCAAGAAATGCGATGCCCGGGCGAGCAGCTACACACAATCAAGTCAAATTATAATTAATTCCCGCCTTCGTAAAATCTAAATTTTTCGCATCGTATTTATTTAAAGAAATATTTGACGTTTACTTAAAACTATAGACCTAACGTGACAAAAATTGTTCTCATTCTTCTGCCATATTAAATCATTCTTTCAATATAACCCTCAATTATTCATTAATTAATTTCCTTCCTATTAGTAATCTATATATTACACATACATATGTCATTACTAATGAAATTGAACACTATAAGGCACCCGAGTGGACATACGTTTTTAGTCAATAGGTTGTATGTAAAAAAATAATATAAACTATGTAGATTAACACATCTCCAAAATTTTTATTATTTATTGCCCTGAAATTCGCAAGAGTTTATCACCTGTGCTTGTATTCATTGAAAAGATTTATTGAGAAAGTTAATACTTATATTATCTTACACCTCTATTATCATATAGGCTCAAAAGTAAATTTAGTATCCCCTATATCCCTAATTTTGGAAGGACCTGACAGATTAGAAAAAAAAAAAATTTAAAGATAACAAAAGTTGAAAGCAACACCTGAATTCCTATAACTTGTCATGTAAAAAACAAGCATCCCTTATAAGGGACATAAGGGACATTTAAAGTGGGTTAAAACCTTTTTCACCTAGAATTAACCTTGATGCACGATGCATACACCAAAACCAGCTCGATTAAATAATATCAAGGTTTAAAATGCAATAACTGGTTTAGCTAAAAAGATATGACACGATCAGGAAATAATTTTAAATATTATGTCAATACTAAGCTTATACTACTTAAATAGTTTTGTAATTATAATAATAAAAACTTAAACACATTAGCTTAGTGTTAAATTATCAATGCAATTTTCATTTATAAATGCAATTATGGAACGAGAATGGATTTAAACATTTGTCAAGATAAAAAAGCAGAAATAAATTAAATCTTACCTCTATGAGTTTAAAAGCGAATATTCTTTGTACTACGCTAATTAATAAAACCTTCTGAATGCACTTAAATAAGTTTTGAACTTTAACCAAATAAAGAGTATAAAGAATACACATACATACATACATATATAGATTTGGGTGTATTATGAAAAAAACATTGTACTTTTCATGACTTATGAATTACAAATTTATAAAACTGTCGAAATTTCACGAATTTCACTGATAATACGACATTGTTTGATTTTTTACATTGAACGGTATTTTTGACTAGGTTCAGCAAAACAAAGAACAAAAGCTTCGTCAGCAATTATTTTCTCATATTGAGAAGCAAAATATTTACAAATACTATTTTTACAAATGGCAATAAAGTCTTATAACTCCGACGGTTTATTCATTTGTGAGATGGCTGACTTGGTGTTTTTCATTATCTACACACCAAACTATACATTTTTATTCATTGATTTGAATGCTTACTTTTGTAGTTATGTGAAGCTTCTATTCTTAATATAAAATGTACAAAAACTTTCAATTACGCTTAAATCACTTACTACTTACGCTACGTTTTAACATTACAACAATTTTTATAAGGATATTTATACTGTGATTGTCATTGTCTGATGTCACACATGTATAAAACCAAACGTTAAACGCTATTGAGTGTGCGATCTCTTAAATACATTACTCAATGGAGTCCAGCAGAAACCGGCGACCGGTACGAACGGGTTGACATCGGTTCTTTTCGCGTCTGGCAACAAAAACACGACGCTCACAGCTATGATCGCGTGCCATAGAGAATGCACTATCTTATAATTTTGTTCAGTTTGTAAAAACGCGTAACAAATCAAACCGACGGTCACCAAAACCACACCGAACGGCAGATACTTGGTGTAGTACGATCTGGGGTACCTCATGCACTTAATTTTCCCATAGTCCACGTACCACGACAGCAGTAGTACAAACACGCCCACCGCCACTGGAAGTAGGAAGGCCACGAACGAATGCATATTCCAGGTGGTCAATAGAGCTATGACGATAGCCCCGATCAATTGGAGAAAGGACCTCAATTTGTCGCCAATTATGCTCATTGCGAGGAGGGTAACCCAGAACGACATGAGGCCACAGTAGAAGTCCCCAAATTGCAGGATGTTACCCCTCGTAATGCAATAGGCAACTTGGGCTGGAGCGTCGCACGCGTGGTAGAAACTCGAAAAGAACATGGTGAATGCGTACATCATTGCCTCGGTGAAATAATACCGAATGCTAGCGACGTAAATGGAGAAGAGAAAGAGTAAATTGCTAAGAGTAAGAAGTAGGACGGACACGAGCATGTACCCCTTGCTGTCCATTCTCGATGCGTCTGAGCAGTCCCAACCTGAAACAGTGTTTTGTTCTATAAACACACGATTTCACCGACAAAACAAACGATGTTTTAATTGCGTCCAATATTAATAAAACAAAACTGAAGAGTTTGTTGGAATGCGTTAATCGCAAGAACTACTCGCTCTAATTGAAAAAGAAAAATAGTTTTGAACAAGTCCATTTATCGACGAAAGCTAGAGACTACTTGACGGGTGAAACCGCGGGGCAAAGCTAGTACAATATGATACGCTGAATAAAATGTCTATGTATTTATATAAACATCGTTTATTTTGTTGGTGAAATTCGTGCCATATATATGTATATGAACACTTAACTTTGTTATATTTTGGGAACATATGAAATTTTCACTGAAGTTAATCAATTCCTGCAAGTTTAATCTTACTAATATTATAAACGAGTATGTTTGCAAGAATGTATTGATGCTTCTTACTCTTTCACACGATATCCAGAGAACGAATTTTGATGATATTTGGCAGTTATGTAGGTAGCTTATGTACCCGATTAGCACATAAGCTATAGAAATATTTGCTTATGCCTGTGAGTTCGTCCATTGTTTTAAATTCCTACGTAAACTTAGCCTTAACTAACCGCCCTTCAAACAGATAGGTACAGGAAGTCGAACAAGTTTTAGCACGAATTGGGCCAGATCGTACTGAGGAAGTACCACACCTCCACAGAAAAACCGGCCTGAAATTACTATTACATTCATATTACATGCTA
>NC_052109.1:6457290-6469873 GCF_012273895.1 Zerene cesonia
GTTCATGGACGGTGGTGATCACTAACCATCAGGCGAACCACCTGCTAAGTTGACCCCTATAACATAAAAAAAGAAAGTAGTAAAGTAATTGGATTATATGAAGCACCCGACAAAAACCATTTCATTCACAATGCATAGATGAATAAGCCAAGTATAAAAACACCACTTACTTCCATAACCAGCCGAGCAGGAACAGAAGGACATCACGAGTCCACCGTACGTGTTCAAGCCACATGTCCCATGGTTACTGCATCTGTTATTCAAGCAAGAAGTCGAGGATATCGAGAGCACCACCGTAGCGTTGCACTCCGACTCCCCCTCCCTCGTCGCATTCGAGAACGTACTAGACTCCACGTCCACGCTCTCGGATGTGTGCACGTAATACTTCGTCCCATTGTCCGAAGTCCTACATGGACAGACCACCTTGTCGCAAAACAATCGGAACGTCAAGTACCACGTCCCACTGTCCGGATACGGGATCAGAACTTTCTCATATATCGAGTCTGAATCGGTACTGTTCAGTACAAATAGCGCGGGTTTCACTTTATCGTTGAATTTGCACTCTCCGGACTCCAATGGTACACTTGGATGACCAATGTCCATACAAATGACTGTCTTGAAAAACTGATTCTCCTCAGTAAAGGCGAGAAGAGTGTCCTTCACACGTTCTCTTTTATATCCTACGTAATATTTTAAACTCATTAATAGACTAGCTTCGATTACTAAATTACCGCCGATATCGATAAAATCGTTAACTTTGAATCTCAACGACTTTATTTCTTGTGATGTAATGTTCACTAAACTAGTTGCGTCTTGTAGATCTGTGGTTGGCAATCCATAGTCGTACGTGAAAAACCTCCCTTTGTCATCGCGCATAAGGTCCACAATTGTTTGATTGATTTGTTCTTCGAAATCTCTAAGATAGTACGATTCACAATTCGCTATGTTCGACGTGTTACCGAACGCATAATCGACTTTAACATAATGCCAGGAGCTGGGCGAAGTATTGAAAGTGATGGTTTGTATATTACTCAGTCTTGGATCAAAAACACAGTATAAAATAAAATTATCCTTCGAAGGTATAGACAACGGTTGCACTTGGAATGTTATCTGTGAATTATTAACATGAGTATTTACGATAGTTATATTTAAACTTATTGGGTCTGCATCATCCGTGGCCATACATTTATATAGTGCCGGTATGTTATCGTAGTCTATGGTCAGGGGATTATAGCAGTCAATGATTTTGATATTCTCTTCCTTTTTGACTTGAAGATCTGTGTACAGTATTGTATGACAATCTGCAACGAGACCTGTAATAATAAAAATAACAAGATATTAATCCTACTAAATATTATAAATGCAAAAGTTTGTAAGGATGTGTGTGTGTGTGTGTTTGTTACTCTTTCACGCAAGAACTACTGAACCGATTGCAATGAAATTTGGTACGTAGATAGCAGGACAACTGGAATAACATATAGGCAACTTTTTATCCCGATATTCCAACAGAATACGGACTTACGCGGGTGAAACCGCGGGGCGCAGCTAGTATTATAAATGCGAAAGTTTGTAAGGATGTGTGTGTATTTGTTTAATTAAAATGGTTTTGAGAAATATAAGTCGCTTTTGAAGCATTTAAAATAATACATAAGACCCCCTCGATCGATCGATAGATTGGAAAAGCTTATTTATTCGAGAATATTATTTAGAAAGAGACACAAACTTTGTTCGTACTGCGGTAAAGAGGTCTCAGCCAGTATGAACGGAATCCGTGTTAATCTAAATTGCTATAAACTAGTTTCAAGTGGCACCTAGTACCTAACAAGTAGGGTACAGTATAAGCATTGTAACAATTTTCTTCCGAAGTCTTACTAATTCTTCAAAAAAGGCTCTTAAATTAACTTCATATCTCATAGCAATATTAATGGATTCGGGGTGAACAGCAAAAAACTTGTTAAGCTTCATTTGTTAACAAACAGGCCTGAAATAAAGAGGTCAACTTAAAATACGTAGGAACAAGCAATAGACTAATTCATCATCACTTTAGCAGCCGAAGCCACTAAGGAGTATTAATAACTCCAAAGATACCCCCAATTGATGTAATTAATCATGAATTACCCCAGACATCTGATTCTCAATTGAATTCGCGTTTATTTGTCAAATGACGGAATCAACGCGGCTGTGGGCGGGACACCTACGTGAATTGAACCGTGCAACCGTAACGGAAGTGATTACAATCAAGCCAATATGCGCAACGGGGACAATATAGAGCACGGTGCATACTGATTTAATGCGCACTTGTTGCTTGGGGCCATATGGGTTAAAGGAATTATTTGGTCACAGTTGCCAAAGGGTTTTGCATTAAGGCAAGCGCTACCATCGGCCATGAACAATCAGAGCAGTCTTCCGCCTTTGCTAATAAAATGCGAACTATAAAGATCGGATAAAGAAATGAAATTCATTGATTAGATCTTCTGTGGTGCGTTCCTAGGTGCGGGCTGTCGACATTCGTGTCGAAATTGTTGTCGACTACACACACAGTTAAATTTACTGACGGATAAATCTGATAAGAGAGGAGTGTTGTGGACGGAAACGGGGTGTACATAAGACACGAGGGGCCCGGAATTGGGTCAAATGCTTAGTAGAATACTGCATCATGTCATATTATTTAATCAATAATGAAGTTCGTGATTGAACCAGTTAGAGGTAACATATTAGCTGCTGTGTATTATGTTATAAATTAATAATTGCAAATTATATATACATGTTTATAATATTAAAAAACCTTCTTTTCACTAAATTCTAGAAAAGGAAAACCGTATTTGTACGTGCTGTATGTACCAAAAAACATTTTTTTTTTACAATTTTTCTCTGTTGTGGCTAACCTCTAGAACGTCTCGACTGATTTTGACGGGACTTTCACTGGCATATAGCTGGTGTAATAAGGAACACAAGGAATAAAAAACACCAATAGATAAATGCAAGTGAATAAGGGCTCTATATATACATATACCACTTTTAAGTGAATACGTGAAGGCGCGCGAGCGAAGCCGCAGGGGCAAATTAGTTTAAAATACATAAAACTTATGTATCATAAAAATGTGTGGATAATTTATCGTTCTTTATTAAAAAGATAAGGGGCCCGCAGAGTGCTTATCGCCACTCATAACTCAGCTACCCAATGCAACTGGCACAATCACAATATAATTTTATTAATATGCTAGCTGACAAACGCCGTTCTGCCATACCCTTATCGTTTAGGGGTGTGACAATTAGGTGATGGCCGATTCTCAGACCTTCCCGTTATGCACACAAAATTTCATAAGAATCGGTCTTGCTGTTTCAGTGGAATATGTGAATGAATATTGTGATATGAGAATATTATATATAATATGTGGCCAATTTACAAGTCTTATTATATTATATAGAATCAGTGTACACTATGATGCAGGTTAAGGACATAAAAAAATCTTTATGTATCTTATGCTTATCTTAATCAATTTTTGCCGGTGTATCCAATAATTTACATTAAGATAAGATAACAACACAGTCATTTAAAATTGCAGAAAAACCAATGCAATAATTCTTATTTTACAGGATTTTTTCCGAGTTTAAAAGAGATACATCTTGCATATCTAATATATAAAATTCTCGTGTCACAGTTTTCGTTGCCATACTCCTCCGAAACGGCTTGACCGATTTTGATGAAATTTTTTGTGCTTATCCGGTATCTATGAGAATCGGCCAACATCTATTTTTCATACCCCTAAACGATAAGAGTAAGGCAGAACAGCGTTTGCCGGGTGCAGCTAGTATTTTATAATTGAGGTTTTTCTGAATGTATTTTTAAATTTTATAGTATTTAAATTCAAAGTTTATAGAAACCATACCTTCTTGCTCGACCTTCTGAGTACTTGGATCCTGCCATTTTATATAGACCAAAGCGTACCAAATATCTGGTTTTGGATTATTTATTATGTAGCTCATATTCTTGCCATTGGACAACAGTTCTATTGTATGCATATCTTCCCTTGCATCTGGATCTATGAAGTTTTTCGGAAAATCATAGCCGTCCGGATTGACGGCAGGATATGAACCAGGTTTCAAGTTGATCACTACTTCCTGTGGACTGCATGAACCTATAAATCAATTCAATTACATATAAAATACTTCCTGGTCCCATGAAATTATGAATGATCAATCTATATTGATGTAGAAGTTATAAATCGTATAAAAGAAACATTTGTGTTTTAAACTACTGGACTGATTTCAAAAATTCTTTCACCATTTGAAAGCTGCATCGGCACTGAGTGACAAAAACCATACATGACCACAGACCTTAAAATAAATTATACACATATCATATAATTTATTTTAATACCTGTATTATATTTACTTTGTTTCATTAATTTTAATCAATTGCTTATTGGAGGATGATTATGGAATTATTATAAAGATATTATATAGTAGTTAGATAAGTTTAAAATTTCACAACATTTGAAATCTTTTGGAGAGAATTCATAGCTTCACTCCCATAGTACCTGCATAAAATGTGCCAGACCAGACTATAATCTATCCATGTAGCAAAGTTATAACTCCGATCAGCTGATTTTGCTTAAAAGAGCAACAAACATCCAAAGAAATAGCTGTCTATTCAATCAAACAAGCTTTAGAAATAAGAAAAGTCCATGTCCATCATAAAGTGTTCAATTCTAGCTCAACAGAAGAACACATATTTTCATTTTCCAAAAATGTAATAGATCAATCAAGGTAACTGTGAACAGAGCAGAGCAAGACCAATAACATTTTAATACAGTTCTTCAGGGTAATTACAACATCATTTAGAAAATACATTTTGATGGAATAAATTTTTTAATACATAAAAAATCCTTTTTAGTATTTTTGTTATTCTGTGGGTTGCCTGGAAGAGATCACTTGTAAATGATAAGGCCGCCTTCTGTGCTGTATATTTTAGCATAAGTAATATTGTATGTATTTCTGCTACGTTGACAGCACAATTAAGTGTTTAAAATAAATATTTAATAAATAAAAAATATTGGCACTTGGAAGAGAAGAGTAATTTACATAATTAAAAGTTAATTGGTATTTGTTTTAAGTCAGTGCTGTTTACAGTATCCCTGATTAACTGTTATTATAAATTTTACCGTAGAATTTGTAATAAATAACACGTACCAATATTGTTTAGATGAAGCTCTTCAGATTGTATAGTAAACCGCGCCACGGACACATCACTCATAATACGAAAAAAAATCACTGAAACAGTTCGATAACTGCGGTACATAAATACGTCTGTAGCGATTTGTCTTGTAACGAATTGGTAGTCGTCCAAAATTACAGTTCGCGTCTTGGTCAATTGTTCTATTATCCTCCTCCGCTTTATTTCGTCTTCTGTTTCTTTTTGTTTATCATTATTGCCGGTCACAAAACACAAAAGTAAAATCAAAAAATAAAGTTCCATTTCACAGCACCAATTTACTTTATAGAATAATATACATTGAACTAAGATATATTTTAAAACAATAAATAAAACAGTTTTTTGTAATTATAATTATTAATATTTATAAATGCACAAATGTCTTTTATTTATTTTAAAACGTCTACTTCTAAGGATCCCTTTGACAGCAGTGAACACATTACACAGCTGACACTTGACAGCAGTAGCCAGTAGAATTTAGATTTTTAACGTGACATTCACAGATTAAACACTAGTTGCTATATAACATTTAAGAAACAGATGGCAGACGAAACTTCTTTTTCTTTAGCCTCCGCCGATTCACGAAAAGGATTCCACCGATTTTATAGTCTAGTTTATAGCGCGGATTAAGTAATATGCTACAGTTAATATTATATTATCTGAGCTCCGGTGTACAGTATATTAATACACTCTTTGACAGAAAATGCGCTATAAAAGATGTCCCATTAAAGAAACACTGCAAACGCCTAGAATGTTGCCAGTTGCCAGACCAGAGTTTTGGTTTCATTAAATGGTTATAACAATACCGCTTTGTTGTTTGTATTAAGTACATATATTTATTTATATATTTGACGCAAGAGTATCGAATATGAGTGTTTGATTTTCTAAATTATTTTCTTTACATTAACTGAAAACCTATCAAAAGAAATGTCCAAATGGCGTTATATAATATAATAATTATTACATTTGATGGACCAACGTTGTCGATTGTAAAGATGGGTTTCCGATCATAGCGGTAAACATCGACGATCGTTTGTTGGGCCGACTCTTGACTCTTGCCATTTAAGCATAAAAAAATACTTAATATTATAATGCAAAAATAACTCTGTCTGTCTTTATATCTCTATTTCACACCTAAATTATTCAACCGATGTGGATGACATTTAGTACAGAGATAAGAAGAGAAGTCCCTTATTCCATTGTATCAGAAATCCTGGAACGTGAACTACGAGGGAAAAGCCCCTAACTATATTTTTACCTTTGACTAGAAGGCGGTAAGAGTTAAAAATAAATGGTTGTTGTCGTATATTTCCACAAATTTTTCGATATAAGCTCTACAAATAAATACAATATTTAAATAAATAGTATTCCGACATTTCTTTATTTTAATATTAAAGAAATCAGAAATATTCTCTTCCAATTTCTGCTTGCAAAAGATAAGTATGAGATACAATATGACGTATGAGATTTATCTACACTAATCCTATTTCCTATCCTATCTTATCCTATCCTACTCCTAGTACTAATATTATGAATGCGAAAATTGGTAAGGATGTGTGTGTGTGTTTGTTACTCTTTCACACAAAAACTACTGAACGAATTGCAATGAAATTTTGTACTTTGACAGCCGGCTACGGACTTACGCAGGTGATACCGTGGGGCGCAGCTAGTATTAGGTAAAAGAAGCACTTGTTGGTATGTTTGTAAAGTTTTCACACAAAAACTGCTAGACCGATTGCAAAAATCCCTTACACAATTGGAAAGCTGCATCTTTACTCAGTGACATAGGCTATATATGTACCACATACGAAGTCGAGGTGACCAGCTAGTATTATAGGCTTCAGTTGTAATGTTTCAATATTAATGCTTTGTGTTTAATAAGTAAAAGTTTAAAGTTTATATAGTGAACTATTTTTAAATTTTAACATATACAATGAATAGACTAGAGAATTTATATAAAACCTTACAATTTAAGAACAAATAAAACCAATTTCAAACTTTTATGTACCGCGAATCGTTTAATTATAAATAGTAGTCGACAGTCGATGATATTTTTAAAACGGTATCACTGTTAGCAAAGAAATCTTTTTGCTCTTTGGATCTTGCGCGCGCATGTCGTGCTTTTTTGCATAAATTTACGGAGTTCACACTTCGCAGAAAATGGCTTCGATTACAAATTCGAAGCATTCTGAAGTAAACGGTGACTGTGTTTATACACCAAATAAGATGGAATCTAATAAAGTAACAGTTGTTTTGGGTGCGCAATGGGGCGACGAGGGAAAAGGCAAAGTTGTGGATTTATTGGCTCTGAACTCGGACATCGTGTGTCGTTGCCAGGTATATATTCATTATTTTAAGTTATTTCATATTTTTTTAATATTTAGTGCTAAGGGTAAATTCAAGATTTTTTGTGTGAACACTTATAACGTTACCCTAAATATTTGAAATGCAATGTTTACATCGAATATTTATAGGTTAGAGCCAAACAAATTACTTTTAGAAATAATTACGCAAAATGTTTATTTTCTGCTTCGAAATATTTGCTTTTATTTTTGTATCTAACATGTGTTTTTCAACAAAAAGCTTTTGTTTGGCAGTTGTCCAAATTGTTTGAAAACATAGGATTTTCGTGTATGTACCTATATACTAAAATCGACTGCCAAGTAACGTTAATCTCAATTGCTTATATCATTCCTCGTGTCTTGTTGTTAAATTACGTAACGCAATAAAATCATACACATTTCCCGCCAACACTTGCATTTATTTTTTTTAATCATGTGACCGTGATTGATGTCGAGCGTAGCAAAACGTTTAGAAATGTAAATAGTCACTGAGAATTGTATGGACGTTAATTGTGGATTACTGCCAAGGTCCGAGCAGTTTATTGTCATGGTTACTGACGAAAAATAGCTTTAAAAAGATTGAATATTAGAATAATTATATAAGATTATATCTGTAGAAATAAAACCACAATACTTTTAAAACCTATTCTTATTTGATTCACATTTTGATTATAATAAATACTGCATTGTAATAGCCAGTTATTACTCATAACTCTTGTACTTATTTTAGTGTGAACTAGTTAGATGCAGAATAAATTAATCAAAGTGGCATTAAACTGGCCAGCAAACTTAGTATTACTTGTATGTTGTTTCTTTCAGCATTATTCTCTAAGGCATATAAATAAATTAATAAGAGACATGCTGGGTATTTAAAATCACTCTGTACAAAACTCAAGTCTGGCTACTCCCGTGGGTTTGTTTCAATGTACTTTCGTATAAAATAACTTGAACATGATAAATATGGATTTGTAAAACTTACGTAATCTTGCATATGCCCTTGTTACAAGAACTATGTTCTGCAAAATCAGGAAGCAGATAAGAATATAAAGCTGATTATTGAAATACATCTGTTTTATCAATTTGAAGTGTATTGTTGTGATGAAATGTTATACAATGTTAAAAAACATTTGGAGCAATTCTTTATGATTACAAATTATTCTATTGAATTGGCACTGTTGTAGCTGATACAAAAAGAATCATGTGTATTAACAAAAAATAGATTTTATAATTGAGACTTAAAAGCAATTTTTAAAAATTTTGGTGTTAAAAACCAATCAATTAGGGCACATTTATGAAATGTTTAAATCATAATCCAATGAATAAATTCAAATCAGGGATTGATAAATCAGCCCTATGTTAATTGGGCCATTGAGTTCAAATAGACATTGTGTAAGTTCACTGTTGCTAAATTTGTCCTCTACAAATGACAATAGTATTGATTGCTGAATAAAAAGAGAAATCTCACAAGCAAGGTTCCAATCATGTTTTTAATGAAGTGTTTATGTAATACTATTAAAAATAGAAACTGCAATTTTGCAAGATATTTTCAATTGTCTAATTTACTATAACAAGCGATAATGCTTATTAAACAATCCTAACATACTGGTGTAATATGCAATGCCCAATTGTGTTACTGCCACAACCTATTACCCTATTAGTTTTGTTATTTTTATTATGAATATTTCTATACCCTTAATCAAACTACAATATATATATATATATCTAAAATATTTAAAAAGAGCCAAAACACACACCTCAATGATAGGATATGTTTTGATTGATTCAATTAGTTTTTACACAAACTACATCCATGTAAGGAAATGATATATTCTCAACAAACCTAATCAGGATAATAAGAAAAGCTCATAAAAGTATTGTATTGTCACCAATTTAAATCTGTCTGTATGTAATAATAGCCTCATTATTTAAATTGTTAATAGTTCTTCCTAAAATTTCTCTATACCAGGAGAGCTTTTCTAGTGATAAATGGCCATTGACCTTTGTATTTATAGGGCACAGACAAGAAGATATCATGTAACTAATAATATCCAGACATACTTTTATAAAGCATTTAATGTATTTTTATTAGTCGCAAATCCTGTTTTAACTTAATGCATTTGAGTTAAAACAGGATTTTATAGGCATAATATATATCACTTAGGAACTTGGGAATATTTAAAAATTTTTTAGTGAAGCATTTTATTTTTTGTTTTTTTTTTTTATAGCATTAAAATGCTAAATAAAAATTCAGCAATCTAATTTCGTCTACAATTTCGGTTTGCCATTTTCGGAAAAGCGCAAGTTCGAATCACCTCATGCTCGATTTTTATCGGTGCTTTGTTACTTTTTTTTATGCCATAAGCGGGCAACTGAGCTGGTGGTTCACCTTATGTTAAGCGATCTTCACCGTCCAGGAACGATGCACGCTTTTAAGGGAAAGGGGATAAGGAAAGGATTGACGACTGGAAAGAAGGAATGGATTGGGAAGGGTGAGAAGGAAACGGTCCTCCGACTTAAATGTCATCGATTTTTTTTTATATTAGTGTAGATACCGTTACACTACTATGTGTTTGTTTTCCAGGGTGGTAACAACGCGGGTCACACAGTGGTGGTGAACGGCAAGGAGTTCGATTTCCACCTGCTGCCCAGTGGCATCATCAACCAAGAATGCATTTCGCTCATCGGTAAGACCTTGTATGTTTGTTCGCGTCTCATCGTTGAACTGATTTTGTTTCGGTTTATTAGTTGCATATAAATTATTTAACGAAAGAATATATGCAGTTTATTTGCAAACTAGATTTTAAAGACTTCATGATTAGCTCGAGTCAGTATTAAAGGATATTTTTAAAATATTTTTAAATTTCCTTATGGGACAAATGGGTACATATTAAATATAAGGTAGTACTTTACCATACTTAACTTTTTTCTACGATAAGAAATAATTAAGTATGGTAGCTGCAGTCGAAGGTCACGGAAACGCAAAATGCAAATGCCCAATTTAATAAAAAATTCAATAACTATATATTAAACTATGTTCGATATTTATAGATCCAATGTTAATTATTTTAATGATATGTTTCTATAGACCAAATCGCGAAATGCAGCTGCAAGGTGATTAATTAGGAATGGTTCATAAAAGAACAATTTCACAGAGTGATAAGATATTTGTCTGGAAATTAGACACGTATATATCTTTGGATTTGTCGTTTGGTTACGGCTGAAATCGCTAATGTTACGCGTCACTGATGTCGCCTTGAAGCGTCGCCAGAAAATTGCGTCGTCTGCATTGTTTTGGGCTATTTGTTAATAATAACTTACCGTATTTGAGAAATCTTATATTATGATTCTTATTGTAGTGGAAATACAATCATTGGTTTGCACTTCTCATGTGTATTCTATCGCTGAAAACTTTAACGTTTCGTAAAATCGAGTATGAAAACTCGTCGTCAATAATTATTGGCGGGAAACTGAACTATGACGCATCGGTGATAAGCTGGATTACTTGGCCAAAGTCTAACCACGTATGCATATATCTCTCTGTGTGTTCTCAGACTAGCAGCCATTTTAATATGACTGTAAAAATGAAATTGTTAATGGTTCTTAGTTTTTTTGTTGAAATTTAGACCCATATTTAGTAACTCACCATTGTGTGTCATCTATGTTTAGTACGCGAGGAATTGAAAGAAAGAAAGAAAGAAAGAAAATACATTTAATCACAAATACAACAAAAAAAAGGTTACAACTAATACATTTTGAGAACAATAAAAAATAAAAATAAAAATTACATTGGATATATTCTAATATTTGGATAGTATTTGTGATAAGGTGGACTAGCATTTGACTCAGCATTTGCCTCTCCGTATTAGTGGAGAGGCGCCGGTTTTCAGTAGCCCCCTCGACTTGCTACGCTTGGAGCACCAGAACGGTCTTTTGGGTGGCAAAGTAAATATCATAAACGTTTATTATAATTTTGAGATTGGTAAATAAAGGAATAAATAATATTAACGTACGTTTTCCTCGTAATTTAATTTCATCGATTCTATGGGCCAAAGCGTGAAATTATAATATAGCTAACCTTTCTCGATAGTAAAATATGCTGTTTTTTCTTAGTTTAGCGAGAAAAAAATCATTATGTGTTATTTGCCGGGTACTCCCCCCGTCCACCGATGCCCCCTTAAATTACCGTAGATTATAAGAAACAAAATTCTTTTTAGACTGAATGTGAACAGATGTGCTGACGTAGTCATCTTAATCGAGTTTACAATCAATCAATCGTTTAAACATAGATTAACGATGCTTCGATAATGATCATAGCTCACGTTACGTTATCTAAGTAGTTGTGACCTTCGTAAGGTTACAATAATTATGTTGCACAAGCTAAATATATAAAATTACGTACCCAACGGGTAAATCGTGTATCTGTCCGTCTGTTTGCTACTAAGCTGTATCTCATTATTATTTTTTATGGGGAAATCTGGCCACGGCCCCCGGAGAAGGAGCCGTGGGTTATGTCGGATTCCTACCGACTAAAACCCTAATGTGTTCCATCCAGCCGCTTTAGTAGAGGGGCCACGGGTTCTGGTTATTATTCGTTAGCGACCATGTAATGAACCCTGACAGTTAGACAGTAGAAATTCTTAGAGGCAGAACAAAAATATGTAGTTTCAACTGAATTAAGAAAAGTTTATCGAAGTTTATGTATTAACTCATATGAAAAACATTTAAAAAGTATAAAACATTAAACCTGCATTTAAATAAAATGTTCTCCTAGAAAATGTCATGCAAATAAAACTAGTTATCCTCGGAAATTACTCACGCCAAATGTGGTGCAAACAATTTTCGTACCTATCATTGGCAAATTGGTCGCATTATCGTGTGCAAACGTTTAATGTTGCGATAATGTATTGTGCAATTACTATTAGAATAAATTACATCTCATCAACTTTTTGCTATTATATACCTAGTCTTGCCATAAATATTGTAATAAAGAAAAAAGAAAATTGTTAACTGCAAATAACATTTATTA
>NC_052109.1:6470873-6485684 GCF_012273895.1 Zerene cesonia
AACTTAATTAACACTGTGATACACACATTAACTTTCTAGATACAAGTAAAATACTTTTTAAAATATTTAAAATTGCGGCACTAAAACTGACACTCCAACTGTCACGACGACGTCGTCGAATATGAATGAATATGAATAAGAAAACATGGTCATCAATGTGAAAACAGCAAATCTACTGTTAAAACAGTAGGGTTGGTAACACTGGTCGGATTCTTACCGACCAAAACCCCACTGTGTTCCGTCGAGCCACTTGAGTGAAGGGGCCACGGGAGCCGGTTAAAATACGACTGCGACCCCCTCGGACGCTGTGTTTCTCCTGCTATTTGTCTATGTTGTCCTTACGTTTGAAGCGTTTTCAATGGTTTTCCGTATAAAATTTCCGGTGTTAAATTATTGCCCAATTTTATCAAACCGTGCTTTCCCATATCTTCTATATGCTTCGTCGTGTTCTTTCGCGATTCTGTCCAATTCGTTTGTCGGTTCTCCCAAGTCTAATTCATTACCCGATCCCAAATATTTGTATTCTGGCAATGTGTATGCCGTGTGCAGTGTCGACTGTTCCGGTAATTGTTCTATACTAAGTGTTTTGTGACATGTATTTCCCTTTTTTATGTGCCAGGTGTTAGCCTTTACTTGGGATTGGGGTTTAAATAAACGACTGTTTCTCGTACACGCTTTCATCATTTCAATTGTCTTATATCTACTCAATATAATATAATACAATTTAATATGGAATAATCTAAAAATGTACCGTAAATATCCCAAAATGATTCCCAAGTCGGTCCTGTAGAATGGAAAGTGTTTGTCCTCGTCTCGACCGCTTCTCTCGCATCCGTCGCATTCACATACGCGCATATACGGTATAATTGCTTGCCGTGTATAAAATACAATTTTGATGTCGTGCCTCGTTTTATATTTTACATCAGTCGACATCGGCTGCCTCGCTGCCAATAATTTCCACTGTTCGAAATGGTTATTAAGTTGGTTAGTTTGCATTCGTCCATATAACACGCATTCGTATGTATCAAACTTGAAAAGTTGTATGAAGACGTAGGCGTTCTCTAACTACTCTCTCATAAACTCAACATCACGCGATACACAAACGCGGCGTTATGATTATTAGATAATATAAAACAATTAAAAAACAACCGAAACTTCCCGTGACGTGCCTTTGAATATAATATAAATTAGCACGCGATCCGCGCATGATTACGTAAGAGGCGACGGACGACGTTACAGTACTCCCAAAGTGATAATGCGCATAGAAATCGTAACGTTCATTGCAATATTTATTTTGGCAACGTGTTGTTTTATTTGCGCCCAAATGTTTTTGATGGGGTTGAAATCGGGATGATATGGTGACAATCGTACAATTTTATGCCCATGCTCCTCCATTATACGTTCAATTGCGAATTCTGTGTATTGTTCTTTGTGGCTTTTTATAATTTTGTACAGTTCAGGTTTGAGTTTATTTGGTTCATGAGGAACATTGTGTTGTTGTAACCACGCAATCATTTGTGGTTTGGGTGTATTTGAGTTTGGTGGTTTTACAGACAACTTATTATGATATGGGGCGTTATCAATTACAGTCATAGTCATAGTCATAAAACCGTGCGGGGCAAAAATAAAAAACGGAGGACCGGGGAAAGGGGAGGGTGATACCAATGCATGCAGCGGAGAAGCGACTCTCATGCAAAGTCAATTCGGTAATTGTCAAAGGAGTCATAGGTTTTGGTATGTGGAAATGAGACCTAGATTCAAGCTCCATTTTCCTCTGATTTAATTTAATATAATATTATATATATTATTTAATATTATCAGGCTTAATGAATCGATCTCATCCGGTCAGTGGGGTTTATTAGGATATCAATCGTTCGGGGAAATAAAACAATGCACTATTGTTCGATACGGTTTGACGTCATACCTACGGTGAAACACAGGAACACCTATGGACGTTACTAAGTGTTCATTACCTAACGGTGATGTGGATGGATGATTGAATATAAACCTAAGTCTCTCGAGTTGGTTTGGTAACTTCATTGCGGAAATGAGTGTGCGCTGCAACGCTGTAGTCGAATACTTTGGCGGAACCGATCCTCCAAGAAACATACATAGCCAAGCACGACTGCAGGTCACGTAGCAAGACTCGATGCATACTCAGCTTGCAAGCTTGCTTGCAGTTAGAGTTTGAACAATCTTTGGTTGCATTCGTATCGTAACGGGCACCTCCCAAGCTTGCTCATATGATATTACTCCCGGAATAGAATGTAATTGTATGCATTATCCTCATCATTTTTTCCTTTTCAGTTAAAAATAATTGGGTAATATCCATATACATTACCCGTTGGTATCTTTGATATTGCCTCATTTTGACCATAAAAATACTTTCCTCTACCTAAATTCGATATGAATCCTATTGTTACTACGCCACCCATAACGTTATGATGTTACAATTTTTCCTCATTATGTTATAATTAACCACAAACAAATTCCCCATATTTATGGAATGCCTATCGATCCATATTAGGCAGGGTTCGGGTTAATATAAATTGCGGAAGGATTTACACAATCAATCATTTCCGCATTACCCTCGACGAAATCCCCAGAAACCGTACAAGCAATCATCACTGATACTCTGGACATAACAGTCACCATGTGGGAAGGCAACAGTGGACTCTAGAAAACCGGCTCAACGAGACGTGGAAGCCAGATATTGGATGGAGCAGCTGGAAGAGTGGAAGAGACAAGACCAAGAGCGTGAGGAGAGTAAGCTGCAACGGGAGGAACAGCGGCGAGTTGAGCAGAGCGTAATGCAGTACGCAGTAGCCTTGCGCGGACACTCGAACATCGGCTCGACGGGACGTCGAAGAAAGATTGTGGAAAGAACAGAAGGAAGAATGGCAGAGACAAGACCAGGAGCGTGAAGAGAGGAAGCGGCAGCGAGCGGAACATCGGCGACTTGAGGAGAGCTTACTGCAGTACGCAGTGGCTTTGCGCGAGCAGGGATCCGGGTGCAGAAAACATATCCGATCATCGTCACACCCCTAGTCGTATATGTGACAATTTGTGCATCTTCATACAAATGTCACGGCGCACCGGCTTCCGCCGTGATACTAGATATTCAGGTAGTTAGCTTAATAATGATAATAAAATATTCTACTAGTTCTATCCACCAAGAGTTTCTAGGTACAATATCTGTTATACTATAGTCCTAACATTATAGGAAAAATAAAAAGTATACACATTTAGAATAATGTTTCATTTCACCATTGTTACATCACATTATTGATTTCGTTTTGAATACACGCAGAAATCCATTAAATCAAGAATAGCCACGTATCATAAGATGAATATAGCACGGGTTTTCCCAATAAATATTTGAAGATAGTGCCAAATGACCGTAGGTTATCTTAATACGCTGATAGCTACCCACTTTAATACAGCAGCCAATAATGATATTTTGATAAGGATCCCACAATCATCATACATTACCTATTTTGAAAGTAATGATGCATGCTGCGTTTTATTTTAAAACGATGGTGTGCCATGTGGTGCACTTATTGGGCAATCTGTGCCCACATCGAGTTGTAGATGGAACGCTAATTGCCGCTAGTCCATAATACTGTTTGCGGCTTATCTGCAGTTGCGTCAAGTTGAGAAAAACCTTATTCAGACGGCTCATATTCCTTTATGGTCTGCTCCGTACCTAGCAGGTACACGTACTCAGAAGCGAATGCACACTCGGGCTTTGCTAAACACATATGATAAGCATGTTCCTAAGCATTGTTTGAGATAAGGAAGCTTTGCATCCCAGGTGCACATAACTTTCTTATCATTATGCCTTGCAACACAACTGTACGTGATGTGACATGCTATGCAGCGGCTAGTAAAACCTTATACCTAGCAATCACCTCCAGTGCCGTCCAAACTTGATTTGATTGCATCGAACATAGAGTTGTCATGATCGTAACTACATTTAAACTTGAAGCACTGTAAGAAAGAACGGTCTCACAGTACCTTACCTACACAAGTCTCCATCATCCTACACTAATGAGGGTAAGAAAAATAAAAGTAAACACATTCAATACAAACTTTTATTTCAATCTAAGGTGTTCCTTATGAGCTAGTTCCTTGAGCCAATGTTCGCTTGTACATTCTGTAGCCCGAAGAAGTCTTCGATTAAGTCTGGGGTTCCCGCACTCTGCTCTGATTTCTGCAACTGTTCCCGTTGTAGGCACAGTCGTGGACGACGTGGATGTGGTCGTCGCTGTGGTTACACACGAAGAAGATGGACCCTTTGAAGGAACGACCGGAGCTTCCTCCTTGTTCGCATATTCGTGAAATGTTCCTATTGCTGTAGCGCTCATTTTGAATGAATCAAACTCAAACAAAAGCAAACACGTCGTGTATAATTCTGAATCGGAGAGGATGGTTTTGAATGCATTCCATGATAAATCGTCGCATCCGTTCTGTCTCAGTTTGTGGACAATTAATTTCAACACGGTCTTCCACAATGAAATCAGATTCGTGAATTCCCTCTTCAGACACAAATCCTTTGTTTGCATTGCTTTCTGTTCGCCGTATTTCAAATTCTCCATTACTACTTTGTACATTTTCGCGGTCCAAATCAATTCCAATAGACCCAAAAAACTGTCCGCAGGAAGATCCTGAAGAATTTTCGAAAACTTCTTCGAAGGAGTCGTACTCTTTTTCTGAACTGGCTTCCGTTTCCGAGATATTTTTGCTATATTCGCCTGTGCTTTGCTCTCCATATCGTCCACTATTACTGTTGTATATACTGTTGTATATGCTGCACTATTAACACTACTCAGATTCAGCTGCACCATGGCCGGAAATGTTGCGTGCCGAGTCAAGCAGCACTTGTGTGTCCGTATGTTCACTGAACATTGTTCAGCCATGGAATAATATTCCAAGACGTCTGGATTGTTTTGATGCACATTTGCAATGATCTCACTGAACATCTCTTTAGATTCTTTGAGAAGAATCGCGGGTATCATATATTTAGTTAACTAAGCGCAGACGTGCGCCGTACAAAAATGATGCTAGTGGAGTTTGTTCTTGCACTCATGTCCAGGTGAAACCACTTGATTGGGTTTTTTCCCGCAGGAGCAGGTGTCGCTGGCGATCGCCTTGCACTTATGGAAGCGAATCGTCTTCTCGAGGAACTCTAGTATCACGGGAAGCCTCACAAAATCTCTCTCACCCCTTCAAATTTATACAAATAAAGTATTCAAATTTTCGAATTTGAATTTAGATAAGAAAATAATAAAGAATGACTGACATGATCGATACACACTCATGGGTTATGATTATACAGCTAACATAATTAAAGTTGAAATTTTTAAACTTACCTTTGAATACAAAACCAAGAAGGGTGTGTAATATCAGCTCTATATATTTCCACATAAAAAGAACACGTGCGGGCAACCCAACGAAAGTGCGGGCGGTTTTAAACCCAACGGCCGACTTTTTGTCTAATGTTATTGTAATATCTCAAGTGTCGTCGCCAAACTATTTACATATAACATAGGAACTTGGTCTTTGAATTTCTTTTCAAGATGTATACATTTCTTAAAGAGTATTTGCTACCATGATTTAGAACTTTTGACTTCGTCAAATAAATGTCTTTTCTTTTATAACTGAAAAGAAGGCGGTATATCAAAAATCTGATTGTAACGATTTTTTCAATGCGTTGTAAGCATTCATTGTTTATCTTAGTATTATCATTTATAATCTGAGTGGAATTGAGGAAATGGTCCATCATTTCGGATACAAGAGTGATTTTATTCGATATGCTCTGTTCTCTAGTCTTGAGTCCAATGATAAGATTATCATAACGCAACGCGTCGTTATGATCAAGATTACCTGTTACTGCCTTAAGAAGGGATCCGAGAGGGGTCTATAAGCGTTTGTATCTTTTGGAGGGAATTAGCTGCCGAATTTTATCAATGTCACGGAGGTATTCAACTTGAGCACTAAGTTCATAAATGTTATTATTATATTTCTTGATCCTATTAATAATTTTGCCGAACTCTATATATTTTTCGGTATTATAATTCAGGTAAGTAACAATTCTTTCAAGATTTTTAGTTTTAATTATTAACCATTCGTCATGTTGCAAGATTGCACAGCCTAGCTTAACAGGTAATATACCCGGGTTTTGTTTAGGATTTACTACTTGAAGGCTCTGGCCGGGGAAAACTTGGCAAGGGACAATTTTGATCGTCGCCGTCCAGAGCAGGAGTTTGTACCATCTGTAGAGGACGTTTAATATTTTTTATTGGTTTAGTTTGCCTTTTGTTTATTTTAAAATTTTCGGCGTGTTTCGCGGTGGCGATTTTCGGCGTTCGTTTTTTGGGAGCCGGAGGCCCATATCCTTTTCCTCACCCGTCCCAGTCCATTCCTTCTTTCCTGTAGTTAATTCTTTTCCTTTCTCCATAAAAGCGGGCAGCGCATTCACAGAGCCACTACCTGCGAATGTTCATGGGCGGTGGTCATCGCTTAACATCAAGCGAACCACAAGCTCAGTTGCCCGCTATGACATAACAAAAAAAAATTTTAACAGGAACAACATTGCGTTCAGTTTGACTGGAAACTATGGCCTTTTGGAATTAGGCTTGACTTTGGACTGCCTTTTATTAAGTGTCCTTTATAATATTGTTTGTCCTAATTTAAAGTTAAGTACTATCTCCCCGACGCGCTTTTTTAAAATGTTTCTCATTGAATTGGCCATTTTATCGGAAAGGTATTTATATAATTTGTCTGTTCTTTTTCTACCATCTTTTAATAGTTGCTGCATGTAGAACTTATCGAAATGAATATCAAATGTGGAGTTTAATTCGGTATGGTCGAACACCACCTCAAATGGGGTTATGTCCGTGGCACTATGGATAGTATTGTAAGCCATAATAGCGTACGTCATTACAGATGCTGTGAGAATGTGTTAACAGGTTGACGATGACACTCGAGATCTTACAATAAAGGTACAGTTACACATGCTCTAGAATAGCATGCTAAAAAACGTGCTATAAGTAAGCTTAATATGAGAATGCTTATGAACTGTTTACATTTGCTAGCAATAAGCATGCTAGTTTTAAGTATGCTACTTAATAAGCATGCTCAAAGCAAACACTCCAAACACAAATGCGATTTTAGCATGCTCTTAGTTCAAACTAAACCATGGACGATGAAACAACCATCCGTACGGAGCTTAATAAAGTTATTCTTTTGCTATCGTTGCAATGCATGCGAAGACTTCTCTCAGGTAGAAAGAGAAAAAACCAATGTAAAAGGAATAGGAAGATTTGGGTCCGTGATTGGCTAAGTAGAAGGGAACAACTTGGAGCAAGTACTCGATTGCTAGTAGAAATGCGAGAAGAAGATATTGATGGTTACAATAATCATTTGCGCATGTTACCGCATCAGTTTGACGAGTTACTATCTAAAGTTGAAAGCGCTGTAAAGAAACAAGATACACACATGCGAAATGCTATTCCACCAAAAGTGAAACTGGGAGTGACATTGAGGTATCTAGCAACTGGAGATTCGTTATACACATTAGAAGCACTTCACAGAGTTGCAAGGTCTACTATATCTCTATTTATACCTGAAGTGTGTGATGCAATATACAATGCTCTGAAGGATTATATGCGGGTAAGTAAAGTAAACCAGTGATTATTAGTTTAGATCAAGTATTTATTGTTTAAAATCTAGATTAAAAACTTACTAAACTAAATTTAACTTTAACACATTTTCCATGCTTTGTTCAACACATCTTCTTCAGGGACAGTAGAATCTGATTGGGATAACGCGTAAGGAAGTGTGTAAGTGACTGTATTTGTGTTTGTACTGGGAGGTATGAAAGTCATTGTCTGTGTGTTTGTAGTAGGAGGTGTGTAAGTGACTGTATTTGTGTTTGTACTGGGAGGTATGAAAGTCATTGTCTGTGTGTTTGTAGTAGGAGGTGAGTAAGTGACTGTATTTGTGTTTGTACTGGGAGGTATGAAAGTCATTGTTTGTGTAAAGGGAGACAAATTTGGGTACTGGCGTCGACGTCTTGCTGCAGTCAGAATTGTTTGGATCTCATGTTGTACATCTAATGCGTCGTACGGTAGAGTTCGCAATTGAGCTGCAACATTTTGAGCAAAATAATGGAATTCGTCGTAATTAGGCGGTGCAGTTATAGCAGAACTAATATTTTGTAAACGATCGAGAGCATATGTAATGGGTTCTTCTTGTAAGCTTCTTTTTCTACGTTGTGTTGATGAGTTATTAGATGAACGCGATTGTGATCGATCTTCTGTAGTTGGACTAGGAGAGGGTGATAACACATTCATCGATTGCGGCGTCAACGAGTTTGAATATGAAACAGCGTCACTTGGTTGTGAATCTTGCGATGGCTCGTCTCTCTGTAAAAAAAATCTATTAAGTTTATAAAATACTTATTTGTTTTTTTTTACAGATTCCCGGTTCTGAAGATTGGAAACGCATTGAACATGGCTTTAGAACTAAATGGAACTTTCCAGGTTGTGTTGGAGCGTTGGATGGCAAACATATAAATATATTCGCCCCTGATGATACTTCTGACTACTATAACTACAAGGGCGCTCATAGCATCATACTTCTGGCATTAGTTGATGATGACTATTGTTTTTCATACGTAAATGTTGGGACTAATGGTAGAGCTTCTGATGGAGTTGTTTATCAAAAATCTAATTTAGCACAAGCTTTGGAAAATAATACTCTCAATTTTCCGGACCAATCAGTTATTGTGGCAGACGCTGCTTTTCCTCTAAAGTTATACCTTATGAAGCCCTATCGAACAACTCCAACGCGTAAAGAAAAAATATTTAACTACCGTTTATCGAGAGCCAGACGAATCGTTGAAAATGCGTTTGGTATTTTAGTGACACGATTTCGAGTTTTTATGGATGCCATAGATATGGCCCCCAAAAATGTCGATAGAATTACATTAGCTGCCTGCTCTTTACACAATTGGCTTCGGAAAACATCTGATATGTACATCACGCAAAGATGCGTCGACTTTGAAGATACACAACAACGTGTTGTGGTACCAGGATCATGGAGGGCACAACTACGGACTGCTTTGGAAGGCTTACCACCTACACGCTACGCGAACCACGCTTCTCGACAGGCAGGAGCGATAAGAGACACCTATGCGCAGCTCTTTGAAACTACAGAGGCGGTACCGTGGCAAGGTCATATGATTTAAATTAATACATAGAAAATGCTGTACTACTTATTCTATGATATTAAATAATTGTGTGTTACTAACAGTTACGTGCATTTTTATTTAAGTATTGTAAACCAAAACTCACCAATTCCATAGAAATAACGTCCCTGTAATCGCCAGTGTCTCCAAGGAAAGAATGCATTTCGTGAAACCAGGACATGGATGGGTTGTACACAGTAGCGGCACCAGAACCGGATCGCTAAACGGACCTCAAGTTCTTGATTTTTGATTTTATAATTTTCACAGTCAAAGTAGGATCGTCCATGTTGGTTAATGAATCTTGATATGCATTATTTCTTGCAATATTGTTTTTGTACTGTGGTATATGCGGATTCCATAGGCACTCGTTGTTCCGATATAAAATTACAAATTTCAACGTTTTTTCATCGCCCCAGCGAGACATTTTTGGCGCGAAATTGTGCACGCGCATCTACTGTAAACGACTGATCGCTACTAGCATGCTCAATAAGCAAACCTGTTCACACGCGCTAAAAGCACGCCCCCTTCCACCCGCGCCGCAGGTAGCATGCCCAAAAATCGCACGGCCGTCGATTTTTGAGCATACTCGTAATTAGCATGCTAATTATTAGCAATGTTTCGACACACATACCACTAAGTAGCAATTGCTCAATAGTGGCATGCTTTCGTGCTAGTAATGAGCATGTGTAACTGTACCTTGACAGCGGCTTTCGAGTGTGCTACTGGCAATTATATAACCAAGTTTATTATGCTAATTTGTCCTAATTTGCAGGCTATGGGCGAATTTGCATTACATTTACATTGTAATTCAATTGACGATTAATACTCTACTTGACTGTAATGGTCTGTCAGCTTCTATATACATTTTCATAGAACTCAAAAGTGTCCGTACCATATTGTTTATATTAACATCGAATTCTTCACCTAACCGAAGTATATTATTAACTTAAAATTAGAACATAATGACTAACTAAAAAATGGTTCTATATTATCATTTTTTAACACAAAAAACCATCGTCAAAATACAATGTTATTATAGTTTTCTTATCACCATGACTTTAATTACAAACATGCTTTTCAGACAGTTTATATCCACAACCACTAATACATTCATCAACTTTATTTTACCGCTTAAATAGTTAATTACTATTTTGAGAATTTTGCTCACCTTCTGTATATTTTTCTCAAGTTTCTACTTCAAAACATAGGGACATCAAGATGCACAATTTCTGTCCATTTTTAGAAGATTATATTACATATTAAGATATTAATTGTCGTTACCTAGCTTAGCCTTCCTCAATAAATGAGCTATCTGAAAGAATTTTTCCGATCGACCCGTAGTTCCTGAGATTAGCGCGTTCAACCAAAAAACAAACTCTTCAGCTTTATAATATAAAATGTAATAATAGTTTTGCTTGGTCTTTATTCCATCTCTTAGTCATAAAACAACTTCAGCTGGTGACGAATTAGCTTATGCACTCTGAGCGTTGCGTGTATAGATTTAAGATAACAATGTCAACTATGAAGCAATCAAGAAAACTATCTTCAATAGTTTACGAAAGATTTCCTCGTGATATTCTACTAAATGGAGTTCACTTAAATATACTATTCGTGATAGAAAATTTCTAATTGACGATCCCTTTTGGAAAAGAGGTTTCAAAAGGTTCTCAGTGTACGTCATTAAATGTATAAAGAATAATTTTAAAATGATATACCGTCAGTATATTTTGTTGATATAAAAAAAATGAGCTCGAGATTAAATAATATGGCAATGATTGCTAGACCTTGTTCATAGAGCCAATTATATTTAAGTATAATGATTACAAACCAGGTATAAGCATTAACCATTGAATCAAATTAAACCGAAATATTCCCATTTATTTCCATATAAATTGCATGAAATAAAATCAGATTCGATTGTAAAAAAACATTTAATTCTGTGCCTGTCGTGTCTCGGTACGGCTTGGTTAACGAATGTTCATTTTGGAAGGTCGTTTATAATTTTCAATTTCAATATTAATACGGCTGAAATTGTTTACTTTCGTGTTCGTGGTTGATTCGAAGTTTTGTCGTTTAACAACGAAGGATGTCAAAGCCAAGATAATGGCATTTAAATATAACTAGCTGTACATATATTATAGCCTATGTCACTCAGTAAAGTTAAGTTGGAAAGCTGCATCCAATGTTGAAATATTTTTTGGATCCATCCAGCAGATTTTGCGTGAAAACCTTATAAACATACAAACATTAAAAGTTTCTTCTTTAGTAGTGTAGATAAAAAAAATACATAAAACTTTTGTCATAAATTTGTGTAATAATCATTTATATCAACAAAATTAACAGCATGCAACGTTTAATTACCGGCAGTCATTTAGATATGTATAACAAATTATCATATATATTAATACCGCATACATACATCGAGTACATATAACATACATAGTATGGGAATTAATTATCTTGCACTCTTGCAGATCTAATAGAGAAGCTAACTGAGCGTCAAAGAATTTCAATTGATCGATGAAGAAATGGGACTTTATTAGCCTTCTTATAGACGCGATTATGTTTTGGATCTTAAGATTGTCATTGCATATCATATGAGATCATGCGCTGTATAGCGAACCGGCTAGACTGCTGGTATGTCAACCACTGCTGCAAACTTTCTGCTTCCATTATAGCATTGAAGTAGTGACTGGCATACCTATTAATCACAATTATTTTATTTAAGACATAATATACTAACATAGTTTGTAAGAATTAATTGTTACAAACAAAATGAGTCTGAGTTACTTGAAATTAAATAAAAAAAATTAAAAATTATCAACTCTTAGGTCCAGATGGAAAGTATAGTTTCCGATAAACTTTCGATCTGGACTTAGAGTTTCCATACACTGTTACAGGGAACGGTGTCGTTATTCATTTGCCGGGGTTGTTCGAGGAGCTGAAGAAGAACGAGTCCAAGGGTATGGAGAACTGGCAGAACCGCCTCATCATATCCGACCGGGCGCATCTCGTCTTCGATATACATCAGCAGGTACACGATAAATGGACTACTTGGACACTTTTAAAAGATCATTTAATACTATATTTTATAATCATCGGAAACAAGTTGTCGCGATCACGAGTTATGTCCACTTACATGACGTATTGCTGAACGTTTGAGTTTGTTGGGTCTGTTTCTGTGTGTAATATAACAATATTCTATATTTATTTAGTTTAAGGTTATAAATGACCTTCTTATTATGTGTAGATTGTTATATATGATATATTTATTATATTTATTTTATATATTTAAGTTGTAAGTTGAACTTTATTGGTCGCCACTGAAAACCAGTGCTACAGAAACGTCATCTGTAATTTATACTGAAGTCGACGCCAACTCTATATTAATGAAGATAGATTTGTAATTTTTATTTTTCATTACTATTTTATATCGTCATATTTGTTGTATTGTTATTTTTTTTGTTCTGTCTGCTTATATGTATATTGTTATTCTGAAAACAAATGTATTTTTTCTTAAATGCTCAGCAATATTAATTTTTCGAAACGTTTGTCCACAGGTGGATGGTCTCCAAGAAGCCGAGAAGGGCAAGAACTCCCTCGGCACAACGAAAAAGGGCATCGGCCCGACCTACTCGTCGAAGGCCACAAGGAACGGCATCCGGATTGGTGACCTGTTGGGTGACTTCCAAATTTTTGAAGAGAAGTAAGTGTATGATATAGAACAGTGTGTATGTGTATGGATGAATATGAATCAAGTTATTACTACTAAAGGTAACTAAGGACGATTTAAAAATCGCCTGGTGAAGGACTGCTAAACATTTATGATAGTGGCCATTGTCCATGATCTGAATGCTCTGCCCGTTTTTAAGAGGTAAACGAGAAGGAAAATACGGTTGGAAAGAAGGAATGGACTTGGAAGGTTGAGGAAAAGGAAACGGGCCTCCGGCTCCCCCACTCACCGTATGAAACACAGTAGCAACCCACAATTTCACGACGTTTTTATGTGAGGGTGTGGTACTTCCCCAGTGCGAGCTGGCCCAAGTCGTGTCGAAGCGTACTCGGCTCCCATACATAGATTACATTTTAAGAAAATAATACACAAAAAGAATATGATTTCATTTGAATGAAAGTTAATAGTGTTTTTTAATCTAGTTGTTCTTATATTACATAAATTTATGTATATACAATGTGTTGTTTCATGAAATGTAATAAACAATGCAGTGTGTCTAATTGCGCAAGTCCATACACAATGGGATATTTAATATTGCCATATTAAAGTATTTACGATTAGATAAGAATCACATTTTATCGAAAACACTCTATCCACTTTAAGATTTTACTTTGAACATGTTATGCCATTCGAAAGTCTTTTATTATCTTATATATAAAATTCTCGTGTCACAATGTTAGTCTCTATACTCCTCCGAAACGGCTTGACCGATTCCTCTGAAATTTGGTAAGCATATTGGGTAGGTCTGAGAATCGGCTAACATCTATTTTTCATACCACTAAACGATAAGAGTAAGGCAGAACAGCGTTTGCCGGGTGCAGCTAGTCTTAATATATATTTTCGTTACATTTTCATCAGAAAATATATAAAGAGAATTGTTTTTGTACGAATGTTTTGTATGAATTAATATTGATTGATGATTGGTACTTTATATTTAATTTCCTATAAAATATAAATTTTAAAAATATATGTATGTATGAAAATAAATAAATAAATAAAATTTGTTTTTAGAATGGATTACCAAGTTTTTTAAATTACTCCAGAATTATCTAGAAAAATTTTTAAACAACATTAAATATCATAGCTTCTAGGCAATATAGCAACGAAAATACCTTTTTTCTGAAGAATAGTTTTTGTGAAGAAACAAGTGTTAAGATCTATCAAAGCGGTTAAAGCTATTGCTTCATATCTTAATTATATAAATATATTTATATTCACAAATCTTTATATACACATAAAATTACTTGTCATGTTGTTTGCCCACAATGGACTCTCGAACTACTTAAACGATTTTAATCAAATTGACACACCGTGTGTAGTTTGATCCCAGCTTAAAAGTAGTAGTTAGTCATTACGATAAACGACTACCCGGGTAGATTCGGTAGTAACATATAAAATATCAACCATTACAGGTTCCGATCGCTAGCCGCTACGTACAAACGCATGTTCCCTTCACTCGAAGTGGATATTGAGAACGAGCTGGCGAAATACAAGGAGTACGCGGTCAAGATACGGCCCCTGGTGCGCGACACCGTGTCCTACTTGCACAAGGAGATCAGAAGTGGGAGGAAAGTGCTCGTCGAGGGCGCCAATGCCGCCATGTTGGATATTGATTTCGGTTTGTAGTGTGAATAGCCATAATAATAAATAATAAATTCTTTATTGCAGAGTACCGAGGACCCAATATCACACAAAAGACTAAATGTCACAAACATTAAAATGAACATAAAAAGTGTCATTTAAATACATATTGTGGTAGTCGAGCACGCTTCGGCACGAATTGGGCCAGCTCGCACCGGGGAAGTACCACACCCCCACAGAAAAC